>NW_005871065.1:10901820-10935907 GCF_000147115.1 Myotis lucifugus | reverse complement strand
GCATTTGTGCTTATGGACAGCGGCACCGCGAAGCTCCTTTCTGGTAGGGGAGAGAGTTGAGAGTCTGCTTCAATGGGGCTCTGCTTACCTTGGAGAGGGGAAGAATGAAAGAACACCCATGATGGGAGCGTTTCCAAAGGAGAGACCACGGAGGGAACGCATGGCTGCGCCCGTTTGTGCAGATGTGCGGTTGGCAGCATCTTCCAGTGACCAGGGGTTTGTATCTAGAAGGCTCAGTCTCAGGTCCTCCCCACCTTCCCTGCTTCCCTCATCCCTCCTTCAGCTCCTTCCTCCTGCAAGCATTTCTGGAACACCTATGAAGTGCCAGGCGCCAAGGCACTGGAGATGGGCCTGTCTCTGAGAGATGGGCATTTATGTGCAGCACGCAGATGCAGATTTCCAACCTGGAGGGGGAAGTGCAGAGGAGAGAGAGAAAGGCTTTGTCCTGAGGTTCTGTCTAGGAGGGGAAGGCAGCTCAGGAAGAGACGGCAGGTGCCAAGCTTGCGTGTGTGGCTGAGGCGGGAGTGGGGTGTTTGAGGAGGAGCAGGAAGCTGGCCAGAGGACATGGACATGATCTACCAGAAGAGGACTTGGACTTGGGCCTCATCATGGAGGCGATGGCACCTACGGTAGCCTCAGGGCAAGGTGTGCGAACCCTGAGGTGGCAGGTGACAGTGGGGGGCACTCCAGGCAGAGATGGGAGGCTTTGCAATACATCCAGGGAGCATAGCACTGAGGAGCAGGGGACTTCAGACCTACCAGCTGTGTGACTCTGGGAACGTCACTTGGCTTTACCTACTCCTTACCTACTCCTCACAGGTTTGAAAGAGTGTCTATTGAAGTATTTTGTATCACCTCTTGGTCTTTCGGCTAAGATCAAGTGCAAAGTATTTTCTGAGAAATACTTTATATATAAATAGAAAGGAAACTTTCTATATAAATATTAGTCATTCCAAACCCTAGCTTTCTTCTAAATTTTCCCTCTTCTGCCTCCCTCCCCCACTCCAGCTCTTTTATGCCTGGATTTAAAGGAAGTGTTACCTGAGAATGTTGGCTTTAATAGAATAAGGACAGAGAACGCATAGAATGAGTGGTACAGATATTAAAGACATTTTCTTCACAGGTATTAAAGAAATCCTTTTGACAGGATACTATTTCTAACACTTTAAAGTTGGAGGAAAAATAGGTGGCGTTATTTATGTAGATGGACTATGTACTTCATTTTATTTGGGTTAAAGGTTGATAAAAAAGAGGCCACTCAGTTGGAAAGAATGAGAGGGTGTAGGGGAATGGTTTCAGGGTTTGTAGGAAAGGATGAGGCAGGTTTTGAAGGGCCAGTTTTGGAAAATCCCAGGTGACAGGGACAGTATTAGTTCATAGGAAGGTTCATGAGGAGAGCATGATCTCCAGGCCCCAGATGGGTCCCTCCTAGGTCTGGGAAGAAGGCGATGGACAGGGAGGGGTATAGGAGAAAGGAGGCTGGTTGGAGAAGGACAGCGAGGGAGAGGGAATGGCTGCCCTCCAACCATGATGAGGTCCTTGGGAAGGGCAACAGACACTTCAGCTACCTGCTTTTGATTTGCTTACTTTTCCCGGTTTTATTCCTCAAACAATTTCTGGCAGAAATGGATACCCATTAAAAATATCTTGCTTTTCCTAAGATGTAGCTTTCTTTAAGGAAGAGGCCTCTTTTGGGGGGTGTGGGTGGGACCCCCAGCTCCTGCCCGATTTCCCAGTGCCTTGCCCTTTGGGTTGCCTCATTGTTACTCTGTCAATAAAAATAATATAGCTGGCTGCTGGGACCGTTTAATAATGTAGCAATAAATTGTGCTCTCAAGCCCAGCAATGCCTTTCTAGGTGATTTAAAAAAAAATGACTCAATACCCGGAGGACACGGATACTTGTAGCATTACTTGTTCCTATGGTTGGACTGGCTCAGAGAACGCGCACAATGCAAGGAGGACCCCAGGGCTCACAGATGGCCCAAAGTCACAGAACCAGGGTCAGCCTTCTCAGCCACACCTTCCTCACTCTCTCTGCCCCCTGCTGGACCCGAGTCCTTTCCCCTCTCCTCTTTAGGGGTCCCGTGGCAAACTCCTACATGACTGCCTCTGTGCTTTTGAGAAAGGAAAGCCCGAGAGGAAAGGCCGTGAGAGCATCTGACAATATGATGACGATCGCCTTGCAGAGGAGAGGAACTAGCTGCTCTCTTCCCAGGAGCCATGTCCTTTGGGAAACCGATCCTGCCCTCTTCTCACTGTCACCCAGAATCTGCTCCTGTGAGCTCCCTTAGCACCTCACGTGTGCCTTAATTTTAACTTTTGAGCTACTTATTAGCCTTCCTCTTTCTGTGGAATCCATGCAAGTACGGACGGAGCTCTGTTCTTGCTACACTCCCAGAGACTCAAAAAGGCCTAGCGCACTTGATAATTACTTGACAAATTGCACTGAAATGAACTGAACTGAATTTGGAGATGTTTTAAATTGAAGTATTGTTCAGATGTCATTCTTGCCTATAATAAAGAGGCACAAATGACCTGAATCTGGGACTATTTATTAGCGGCACGGGGCTGCGCCAGCCCTCGGGGACAGAGTGTATAACTCACAAATCACCAAGATTCCAATGTGCATTCCTTCCCTGACCACGACATGTTCCTAATAGGATAGAAGCAAATTAAATGCATGCCATTACCAGGTGCAAAGGTTTTTCAATTAGGATTTTGTATCCTAGGAAAGTAAAAGAACAGTAATTTCCCAAGACAGATTCCTTTAAATGGAAATGACCAACTACAAATTCAAGGCTCCCTCCAAATCTCCTAAAATTGACCAGAATAAATTATTTTAAGCTTTCTAAATACAAAGATGTGTGTATTGTATTAAGGGAAATCTAAATCTAAGTTTAAAAAAAATCCTAGTATTACACCACGTCTCAGAATTTTTCAATTAGTATAATGCAAGAAACAGTATAATTTGGAAAGGCAAATATACAAGTAGTCCAATATCCATTACATAATCGCTCTAAAGCCAATAGTCACCATTCAGTTTATTCTGAATGATAAACTTGTAATAAAGACTTGAAGCAGATAATTATCAAATAAACGTAACTAAGTCAATGATTAATAGAGAATAACTAAGAAAGAGTAACACCACACCTAGGCTAATATTATTATTCTAATAGAATATTGAAATTATGAACTCACAAGATGCTAAAGTTCATTGAATACATAAATAAGTTAAATAAACAAGTAAAATAATTCTCACTGTGGGATAAAAGCAAGCAGTACTGGTCCCGGTAGAATGTTGTAAACGTAGTGAACCAGCACAGTCATTGCACTTTTCATGGGGTAGGTGCTGGGTCCACAGACTATTGTTTCCATTATAAACTTTTCAAAAGTCTAAGCCAGTTTATATACACAGGAGGTCTGTAATGCATGTAATTGTCTTCCCAGAAATGAGACATAAGAAGGGCAGGATGGACCTAAAATCAGAAGCAAGGATGGCATGAAACCAGCTTTTGTTTATTAATAGGGAAAGGGGATGTCAAGCATGAACAGACAAGGAACTGGTGTGCATGTAAGGTGGTCTCTACATCGCAAAAAAGATCAGATCTAACCAAAATCAGTGTTCTCTGCAAGGTGGAAGATTGGGAGTTGGCCTTCCTGGGGTTCAACAGTTCTTTATCAGACACTGAGAGAAAGCAGGCGGATATGAAGACATTGCTATTGCTAAGTAGTGATTGAATGAAACTTTGAAGACTGGACTATTGTGCATATCTGACATGCAGCGGCTCCTTCTCTCAGTGGTCTTGAGTGGGGGCACTTGGGCCTAGTGTGTGATTTCTACTGTGATCCCTCCAACCCCATCTAGTTGATCTTCAGGTGGTAGAGATCTCAAACTGACTCAGGGGTCCTTTCTCTCCATCACTCCCTTTCCGAAGCCCTCCTGTGGGCTGAGTTGCATCTGCATTTTATGCATTCATGGGAGAGAGGGCACAACAAAACCTTTATCAGAACACAGGCGATATATTCAGAGAACCACATTCTGCCCTTTCATCTTCCCAGGGCTGTGAAATAGTGGCTACCGCTCTGCTAAAAGCAAATCCAATTCACAAATCCATATCCTGCATGAACACATATGACAACCCTGAAAAAAGTTGCTTCAAATATATGTATTTTGATAGAGGAAGATTATTTTACACGTGGTGGACATGGGCTAATTTGGAACAGTATCTAAAATATGTTGGTGTCTTCTTTAGCTTACTATGATTTTTTAAATCAGGTGCCGAACAACCAGAAAAAAGACAAGTAAGGAAATAGAGGACTTGAACAACAGTATGTAATGATTAGACCTAACAGATATATACAGAATATTCTACCCAATAATGTCTCAGAATATACATTTTTTTCTCAAGTGCATGTGAAGCATTCTCCAGGATAGACCTCATGTTAGGCCATGAAACAAATCTTTTTTTTTTTATGAAACAAATCTTAATAAATTTTAAAATGTTAAAATTATTCAAAGTATTTTTTTGCTACAATGAAATGAAAGCAGAAATCAATAGTAAAGGAAAACTAGAAAATTCAAATATGTGAAAATTAAACAATACACTCTTAATGAATCAATGTGTCAAAGAAGAAACCACAAGGGAAATTAGAAAATATCTTGAAACAAATAAAAACAAAAACACAACACACCAATATTTATGACTACACAGAACAAAGAGGAAAATTTATAGGTGTAAATACTTATATTATAAAAGAAAGATCTCAAGTAAAAAATCTAACATCACACCTTAAGAAACTAGGAAAATAAGAACAAACTAAACCCAAAGCTAGCAAAAGGAAATAAAAAATTAGAGCAGAGATGAATAAAATAGAAAATAGAAAAACAATATAGAAAAGTCAGTGAAACCAAAAGTTGTTTTTTTTTAAATCAACAAAATTGACAAACCTTTAGCTAAGATTGACTAAAAAAAAAAAAAGAAAAGAAAACTTAAATGATTAAAGATGGGACTATAAATATAAAGCACATAGCATGTGCCTATCGGGCATCAGTGGTTCAACAAATGTTGGTTTCCTTCTTCTCTTTGTCTCCATCAGTGATCAGTCTTCTTTTGAAAGGGAATGGTGACTATTATACAATTTTCATAGATCAGTGTTGGGAGAGGATGGGAAGAGTGGTTTTGTGGTTTGCATAAGGGTCTCCTGTGAAGAGCTAAAATGTAACATCCTAGAGAGCAAGGAATGATTGTCTTTGTCTTTTATCTGTAGATCCAACATGCTGCTTAATAAGTGTGTAGAGAATAATGATTAAATTTTGTCAACATGGTAAAATAACCATGAAAATGGCATTCACCTAGCTTTGATGACAATCTGCAGGGGGAAAAAATAGGTCATCCTGACCTTTGGGAATAGAATATGGCTCTCAATCCTGATAAAGCTAATACCTTATGCTTGCAAAAATCTGGAGAATAATTAAAACTAGAAAAGAGGGGATGCAAGGATTATGAGCTTACTATTCATTCTTTCCTTCTTCCTGCAATGTTCTCGTTTCTCTACATTTTGGGGGAACAATTTGCAGGAGCAGTTGCTTTTCAGCACTTCTGACCAACTTGCTCCTAAAACTGCCCCTCTTCCCCGCAGCACAGAGCATTCCGGGGGACACATTTTGGGCAGTAACAGCCCTTTCTCTCACCATTACTCTCAAACTCTAGAGAAGTGGGATGGAAGAAATGAAAGAAGACAATGAACGTTATCAAATTGCTGATACTGGCTATTATTTTCCTACCCTCTTACTTTCAAGAGCTATGCATGCTCCGGTTCGTACAAAAAGGAGAAAGGCACACTTAAGGATGAACGCATTCATAAAATGAAGGAAAATCTCTAGGCTCCTTCCTGAATTCCAGTGGTAGCCCAAACAAAACAAAACAAAATCAGACAGGAGAATTGTGAGCTAAAGACAGAGCAACAGCTGGTCTGGATACATAGCCGAACACTGAGTAAATAAATAATTAGAGACCAAATTAGTATTATTAGTGCATGATGGCTTTCCTTGCCAAACTGCTGCAATCAGTTGCTTTGAATTCACCCCATCATCCTTGCAAGTTTCAGCTCCATGGCCTGATGGGTCCCAGGAGCCGTCTCGCAATAGGTCACTGCAGATGTGGAGAGCAAGCTCTCTCTGTTTGTTAACTGACCACACTTCTGGGACACTTTTCAAGTCCTTAACCTGTAAATCTGCCAAAATATTACCAGAAAAGATACTTGACCAGTCATTGTCTTTGCCAAAGATGGAGCCCTCTAGAGCTGAAACACTGTTCCCACGTCCCAAGGATTAATGAATGTGTGTCACATGGAAGGTGGGAAATGCTTTTCAAAAGGCAGGAAGAATGATATTGAGAGAAAGTTGCTTTAATCTTTTTACATGCTTATCTGCAGGTCTTTTTTGGTGAGGAGTCTGATAAGCTCTTTTGCCTATTTTTTAAAATCGGGTTGTTTGTTTTGCTATTATTGAGTTTTGCGTTCTTTATGGATTTTGGATAACAGTTCTTTAAAATGTGTGTCTTTGCAGATAGTTCTTTTAGTCTTTCGCTTGTCTTCTCATTCTCTTGACATTTTTTTTCATAGGGCAGACATTTTAAATTTTAATAAAGTCCAGCTTATCAATTATTTCTTTCATAGGCCGCGCCTTTGGTATTGCAGACAGTTTTGAGAGAAAGAGGAATTCAATGACGTGCTTGTCAGATTTGAGTCCCGTTTGGACATCTGTGTGGATGTAGCGCACTGAGTTCAGGAGAAAGGTTTTGGCTAGTTCACCAGGGTCTCTTCCTTGCCTTCCTCCCCAGAACTCACACACCTGGACAGAAGCTCAGTTCCTCCTGAAGGCTCTGCCATCCATGCCACTGTCTCACTGGGAGGCTCCCACTGTCTCATTATGGCCTCCTTTTCAAAAATAGCAAGGCAGCCTTCAGAGACAGGGAAAAGCTTCTGTTCCATGGCTTTCTGGGACCAACTTTCAGTCCCTGCCATTCAGGAAGTAAACACTTTCTACATGCACTGGTCTCAGGGGAGAGGCTTTTATGCTAAGTGATTCTTGGCTTTGGATTCCCAAGGAGGGCCTGGGAAATCTGATTTCCAGCTGCAAGATGTGCGCGCGAGAGAAATGGTTTAATTTGCATTCTCAAGGGGCTTTGGCTCAGATACTCTTGTTGGGATGACCATAGATTTTAAACCACAAAAAAGGAAGATGCAGCATATGCGAAGGCAGCATAAATACCCTAGAAATCTGTAAGGTTTTAGTGCTTTGCTTTCTGCCTAAAATTTTGAGGCCAGGCCACATCTCAGGCTAGCCACAGAGGACTTCACATGGCCACGAGGCGTCTAGGCCCTGGTTAGTGTTGGGAGTTCTTCAGCCGCTGGATGGGGGTTTGCCTGAGCCTCAGAAGCTGTCAGTAGAGAGACTCACTCAGGCTCCTGGTTTGGATAAATTCATAGCAAATGCTTAGAAATGAAGTGGAAGGAGATTCTGTCATTAACAATCTGAACAGGTGCCTCTTCCCTGATACCTGGACAATAGTAGGTATTGACCCTAGAAATTTAGATCACCTCCCGGGAGATTCCTGAATTTGATTCGATATTTATCTCAAATAGACCAATTTGTAAAATGGGAAGAGCTGGCTTGCCCTGGAGTGGGATTAAGATTATTTTTTGTTTCCTTTTCCCCTTACCTTCCATGTAAACAAAGCTCTTGAGCAAGTTAAGATGTGGAGAATGAAGTTCGATTCTGCACGACTGATGTGGAGTGCATGATGCTGCAACTTCTGTGCAAGTCCCTATGTCAATTCATGAAACTCTTTCTTTGGTTCCTAAAAGTCCACACTGTCCAATTACAGCACTCTTCCCATAACTTTGCTGCCAGGACATTCTGTTCAATATCAGCCCACCTCAATCTCTGACAGCATTTCTAGCCATTTCAATACATTTTAATATCTATATTGGCCTTCTGTTACTGCCGTTAGCCTCATGATTGACCTCCTTGTCATGAAAATCTCCATGTCCTAATTGCAACCACAAAGCAATAACCTTATCGTTGTTTTATCCTGCTCTGTTTTCAAATGCTTGGAATTGGCATGCTCCTCTCATTCTCTTTCCCTTTCTCTGCTCCTAATCCAGCCTTTAACTACTGGGAACCAACTAACTTACAGTTATCACTATTCTGCTCTCATTTATATCCCTATCGTATTCAGGTACCATGGTCAGATATTTTAACTTATCTTTATTAATATTCAAGGCCTTCTTAGCATCTTGCTGTGCCCAATTTGCTATCATTTCATATCATTTATTCTCATTTCTGCTCCTGGGCTGCAGATCATTGCCAAAGAAAATGCTGGAGTTTTGCCAACCTGGTCTGCTACACATCATGTTAACTTTAAATGGGCATGCATTTCTGCTCATCACTTTCATCACTCATGTCTTTTTGCTTCCTTAGAAGACCAGGATGGTCTTCTAAACAGGTGTATATCCTAAAATAATTTTGAAAATCTATCGATGTTCACACATTTTTAAATGAACATGCAAAAGCTTTTAGCATATTTTAATAGTTAAAATATGTACTTTCTGGAATATTATAATATTGATATTTAAAAATAAAAGTGTTGCATCACTTCTAAAAACAAACCCCTGGCAATAGAAATACCTGGCATTATCTATTTAAAATGAGCAATCCATTTAAAAAAACACACCAACAAAGACTTTTCTTTTAACAGACATAGATTTCACATTATTCCTTTTATCTCTTGAATTCATATTCCATTCTGCTTCCTCCAAATTTTATTCTAATGTACTTTTATGCTTAATGTCATGTATTCATCACTCTATCAGACTTTATGCAACTAAAGGCTTATGTACTGTATTTATTCATTTTTAATTACTATGACCACAGGACTCTATGCATTAACACATTACATTGTTTTTGCTAGACTAGGTTATCATGGAAGTAATTATGAGTATAGATTTGATCAAAACATCATAAATATATGGCAGAGTTTGAGAAATATTATTAAGCAAATATCTTAATCTCTGAATTAGGCATCTCTTCATTAGACTGATAGGAATGGGTATCTGATTACTTAATGAAAGGAACTGTTAAACTTTTTCTTTGTTTCCTATGCCTGAATTTTTATACTTGAGTAATGTATGGAATGGATGAGAGATCTGCCAACTTTTGAGGAAGTGAAGGAAGGGAGGTTGTGAGGAGGAGTGAACAGAGAACTGCAAGATGAGCCAACCCATAGGGGCTTTCTCCAGGAAGCCATGAGCAAGTAGAGGATCTGGAAATCAAATTCCTTCAAACACTCCATGCCCTGTGCTCTCAGGGTTCCTGTTATCCCAATTTGAAGACCAATGTTCTGAACTCTCTCCTCTCCTCAAGCCCCAGTTCCCAGGCAGTGAGGACAGTGGTTGAATGAGATCTTCATTTTCTATCCCTGCTACTGCAAACAATCTGACTTTCCCCCTTTTTTCTCTTCTTTCCCCCTTTTTGGAAGATGTATCATTGCTTGTAAGGTTAATTCATTCCTTCTCACAAATGCTGTTTTTGTATGTTTTTTAATTGCATCCTCTCTCCTACTATCATTTTCAATTTCTTTCTAGTTTCTTTTCCTTCTGCCAATAAATGTGCCAGTCTTTTCTATTTGTGTATTTCTGAAAAATTTAGCTAAAAAATGTATTGATCTTGCTGCCTCCTCAATACTAAGCTATTTCCATTCTATCTATGGCTACATTTCTAGACTTGCGTATTCAACTCTAATATGTCTGATTCTCTCAATATTTTACCTGCAATGATCAACATACTCCATCCTAGATTTTCCCCACTTTATCCACACCAACAAGACTTAAATACATTGATTTACATTTTTTAGATTTTCTATCTCTCAGACATCAACTCATCTGTCTTATTTTCCTGTTTCTCCACGGGGTAGGCCCCAAGTATTCCCAGGCAGCTTCTCTTGCCAAGAGGTTTATCAAACCCTGCTCAATGTTGGGGTTCTCCTCTGACTCGGATTTCTAACCTTCTCTGGAAGGCTGCCTTTCCTTCTGAAATTCATTTATCGAATTTTTAAAAATTTCCCTTGAGACTTCATCTTTGACACATTCTGAAGTGCATTGTTCACTTTCCAGATGTTTTCGCTTGGTGTTCACTGACAATGCAAGAGTAAGGGGATCAGCTTGGCTTTTAAGTCCACAGTTTGGCTCAATTTATTTTAGAGCCCCATTTCCCAGTAATGCTTGCAACAGAAGCCCTGGTTCCAGCATAACTTAATGTTCCAAACCACTTCTGAATATTACTTTGGGCCTTTCTCACTTTAAATTTTTGCTCGTACTTACGATTCTTTTATAATCAGGTTTTCTTTTAGTTTTCCAAATAATGGTTGCAAAGTCATCTTAAGGTTATTCTATTCCTTAGTTTAGAAAAACATTGCACTTGAAATTATGGAAATGTAATAAGAAGCGATGATTCTGAGGAAACAGAAATAGTCTAAAGCAGTGGTTCTAAGCCTTCCTAATGCCGCGACCCTTTAATACAGTTCCTCATGTTGTGGTGACCCCCAACCATAAAATTATTTTCGTTGCTACTTCATAACTGTCATTTTGCTACTGTTATGAATCGTAATGTAAATATCTGATATGCAGGATGTATTTTCATTGTTACAAATTGAACATAATTAAAGCATAGTGATTAATCACAAAAACATGTAATTATATATGTGTTTTCTGATGGTCTTAGGTGACCCCTGTGAAAGGGTTGTTTGACCCCCAAAGGGGTCGCGACCCACAGGTTGAGAACCGCTGGCCTAAAGAGTGATCATATTAGTGCCCAGAGTTTGGGCTCCTAACCATATACCCAATTTGTTCCCACACAACACAGAATACATGATTTAAGAATGTCTGATGAATGTCTGTTGCCATTTGAATGAATGACTCTATTGTCAATTCCTACTCGTATTAATTTGCCCTGAGAATTTGAGTAAATTCCTCATGTTTTCTGAGTTTCTTTTGAACAGGGCTAATAATGATTAATTTGCAAAATGCCTGGGGTAAAACTATCTCATAGCTGCAAAGGCTTTAATATATATATATATATACACACACACACACATATATATGTATATGTATATATATATATATTTAATATTAGCATAGCACGAGGTTTCATAGAATATTATTACAATATTTAATCTCAGAGAACAAGTACATATAATTGAGGCCTGTTAAATAATGGAATATACAAATTATTTTTGAAAACCCAAAATACATTCAATAAAAATTATTAGGTAGCAAACTTAATGCAAACAATCTCATTTTATTGTATCCCTTTGAATTTATTATTTTTTTTATTTTTTTTTATTTTTTATTTTTTTAAATATATTTTATTGCTTTTTTACAGAGAGGAAGGGAGAGAGATAGAGAATTAGAAACATCGATGAGAGAGAAACATCGATCAGCTGCCTCCTGCACATCTCCCACTGGGGATGTGCCCGCCCTTGACCGGAATCGAACCTGGGACCTTTCAGTCCGCAGGCCGACGCTCTATCCACTGATCCAAACCGGTTTCGGCTCCCTTTGAATTTATATTATACTTCTTTCTCAGTTCAAATAATTTAATTAAATGATTTTTAACAAAATCAACATATAATCATCCAGTAAAATCTACTGGTTAGTAAATGAATCATAGATGCATACTTTTCTATGTAGGTATGGACATGTGTTGACAACTTATTATATAAGATTGCACCAGTTAAAATGCTGTTTCTTGCTCTGAGTGGCATTTTGACCTTTAGAGAGATCATTCTAGAAGCCTTCCCTTCCTTTGTACTGCTGAGTAATGGCGGTTGAGAACACTGTGAGTCCTGTTACTGATTTCCCTCTTATGTCCCAATGGGCTGGGCTGGAGTGAGCACCATTGGCAGTGGGCCTCACACTGGAGTTTTTTAAACTCATTCTTTCCTTGGGAGACTCATGAAAATGCAGACTCCAAGGCTCCACCCTCAGCCATAGAACTAGAATATACAAATGTCATCCCGAAATCAGCTTCCTTTTTTAAAAAGTATTCTAAGTACAGTCAGACCTTGTTAAAATTTATAAATCACTGGTCTGAAACAAGACAATCCATATTCTCAGGTATGGAATTTCTCTCTACATGGCAGAATTTGGCTCACCTGCCCACATCCCTGGCGCATTAGATATAGTGTGGTCTATTTAATATGGCTTTCTGTGGCCTGGCCGGTGTGCCTCAGTGGATGAGCATGGACCCATGAACTAATAGGTCACAGTTAGATTCCTGGTGAGGGCACATGCCCAGGTTGCAGACTTGGTCCCCAGTGTGGGGCATGCAGGAGGTAGCCAATCAATGATTCTCTGTCATCATTGATGTTTCTCTCTCTCCCTCTCCCTTCATCTCTGAAATCAGTAAAAATATTTAAAAATATTGCTTTCTATGTCTGACTACCATTTTACATTACTTTTACATCAGCTGGTGGGAACAGAGGTTACTACTTAATTCTTTATTCCATCACTAGTTCCTATCCTCACCTACTGCCTTGGTATCTGTGTATTGTTGAGTATCACTGATGACATACTATACTCTTCTTTACATGTGTTTATAGGTTCTTAGGTTATTGTTTTTAGTTGCAAAAATTGTGTATATTTTGTCTCCCTGACCAGATTTTAAGCTCCCTGAAGACAAAGAGGATGGTCTATTTCTTTCATATTCTGCACCAGTGCCTTGCTCAGAACTGAGGCCAATAATTCATTAAATGCATTTTAACAGACTGCTTTTCTGCAAACACATATTCAATTTTAGAAGAACGAGTATGCCCTGAGCTCTATGGTGATACTGTGCCTGGATACCCATGTATAGGTTACCTGACGGGATACTGGATACAGCATTAGGTGCTTGGTTCATTTGGTACCTCAGGAGAGGGAAGGTGCCATTTGGTATAGTCTTACTAACAGCCAGGAGGGATTTGTGATTAATTAAAAATGTTAGTGATCATCAGTGCCTGAGAGTCAGGGAAGATAGTTATTCAGCATCTGCTCTAATTATAACTGAAGTGCCCCCCAGATTGCCTATATTCTAGTCACCTCAAAGTACAGTTATTCTAGGAACATCTTAGAATAATAGATGACATTTTACTTAAGCCAATTAGCATTTTCTAAAAACCCAAGAATGCTTTAGTTTCTTCTAAAAAGAACTTTATATATTTATTTTACATATTAAGATGACAATGTGCGGTGTGAGTGTGTGTGTGCATGTGTGTGTGTGGGGGTGTGTGTGTGTGTACATAAGATGGTGAACACTTAGCAAGGCTACCTGATTTTTAGCTTTAATGAGGAGAGAGCATATTTCATTAATGTGTGCTGATCAGTGGGTAGCATTTATTCACAACGATGAAAATCGAGATACAGCCAAAGTAAGGTTTCATATCCTTGTGGTAGTTGCTCATCAATGATCAGAAAATTAGTGTGTGTGTTTGTGTTGAAAAGTCAGTTTTTAATTTAATATTTAAGTGAAGCTTTACTGGAGGAAATTATTAGAAGCTGCCACATGAAATGTTTCACTACCCTTGTGCATAGAAAATGCCATTTGTGATGTGGATCTGAAGTTTCTTTTAGAACTTAGGCAAGGAGGTACTTGAGTGTCTCAGAGAAACTGGCACACATATTTCTTTATGAAAATAGAAACTGCGTAATTGACAGTGTCTGCCTTTTTGGTTGGTTGCTAAAAAACTTAGAGCCAAATTTAAAGCTGAGCTATGCCAATTATGTAGATTGAACAGCTGAATATCTATGTTCTTTTACCATCTAGTCTTGACACTCTACTCTTGGTATTTTTCAGATGCCCCTACCTGGAATTCTTCATGGAGAAATATGGAATTATTACATTAATATAATAGATAAGATAAGATAATTACTTTGAGATTTATAAGGAGGGTGATATTGGACAATTTTCAGCTGCAAAAATAAGCACAATCATATTTTCCTATCTACCTCACAGGATGGCTGTGAGGTTTAATTTAGGTCAGGTAAATTATAGGGAACAATACCAATGGTATTTTTTTTAGAGATGGTACAGCTTTAAAGTGTAGGCTATATTTACTCTGAGGATTCAGACACATCACTAAGGTTAATGGGGCAGGACAAGCAAGACTGTGCAGGATAAGAAGAATCCTAGAAACGAACCCATCCGAGGTAAAGATAGGGTTACAGTGAGCTCCACCATTGTTTAGGATCAATATCAGTGGGTAGAATGATTTTATTTATAAAGGGTGTCCCAAAATTCACGCAAGAAGTAATTTTGATAGAAAACACAGGTTTATAATTAAAAATTGTAAGTATTTTATTGATCATAAAGTATACAGTATAGGGTTATGTATGGAATAGCATATTGGGTAAATGGCCTCCACGGCTTTGCTGGCACATACGCACTCTTTTGTTAAAATTTTCCATGACCGTTTTGCATAAATGTGGCTGAATTTCAATGAGGCTCATTTTCATCTTGATGGCTTGGTTAATCCACAAAATTGTCACATTTGGGGTTCAGAAAATCCACGAGTGATTGTTGAGAAACAAATGCATCCACAACGTGTCACTGTTTGGTGCAGATTTTGGGCTGGAGGCATCATTGGACCATTATTTGAAAATGCGGCTGCTCAGGCAATAACAAAAGACTGTGTATGTGCCAGCAAAGCCATGGAGGCCATTTACCCTATATGCTATTCCGTACATAACCCTATACTATATACTTTATGAATCAATAAGAAATTTACAATTTTTAATTATTAACCTGTATTTTCTATCAAAATTACTTCTTGTGTGCATTTTGGGACACCACCCTTTAGTATGCTAGTCTTTTCATGCTATACTTATGCCAGGCCCCTGGGGAGAGAAAGTATAACCATTAAAAGAGTGGTTTCACTAAAATTTATATAAGATACTGAGAATGTAAGTGACTTTTATAACCAAAGAACAGTGCAAAGCATAAATCTACCCTTGCTGCCTCCATTTCCTCATCTTCTATTTTTTTCCCCAACTACTTCAGTCTTCTTAGTTGATAGGTCAAAGCGACCCCCAGCTTCCCTATTGAAATGACTTTGATAAAGTTCAGCAATGAATGCTTAAGAGCAAAGCCCAAGGTCTCTCGTACTGGTCTCTCTGGAATATGGCAGTGTTCATCACTTCCTGTTGGAAATGCTCTTCTCTTGACTTCTGGGACACTATCCTCTTACCTCCTGACCATTTCTCCTCCCCTCTTGCTGGTCTCTCTGCTGCAGCCCACATTCCAGGATTGAGAGAAAGGCAATCAACTTTTCCACCTGTCTTCTTCTCACCATACATATTTTAGGATTCTGTGTATCCCATGTGAGAAGTTCTATGTACTAATAATACTCAGAATGACAATGTAGGTTATTTATGTACTTTAAAAAATAGAACATGTTCACATCTAACAGACCACATTTGCATTTTGAAATGACTTCTTGAATAGGAGAAAAAAAGAAACCAGCATGTGAGGGATTGCACTTAAACCTAAACAGAGCCCTCAGCATTTCCAGACACATATGTAAGTGTCATTTTTTTGTGGAGGAAAAACATTGAGAGCCACCCATCCAATTTACCACCAAACATGTGATGACTCTAAATCTGTATTACATTCCAGAAGTTTGTCCTGATTTCCAGACTAACACTTCCAATCGGATTACAATACTTGAATGTTCCTCAGGAACTCAAACTCAAACTTATTGTCATTTCCCCTTGAGCAGCAGTTCTCAACCTGTGGGTCTCAACCTCTTTGGCAGTCGAACAACCCTTTCACAGGGGTCGCCTAAGACCATCCTGCATATCAGATATTTACATTATGATTCATAACAGTAGCAACATTACAGTTATGAAGTAGCAACGAAAATAATTTTATGGTTGGGTCACAACATGAGGAACTGTATTTAAAGGGCCAGAAGGTTGAGAATCACTGCCCTTGAGTATGTTTCTCCTCCTAGATTCATCAGCCTACCAAATGTTATCCAAGATTCATCCTGCCCCTGTACAAAGCTGCTTGTATTTCTATGCCATTCTTTACAAATCTGTCCTTTCCTCTCAGTCAGTGGTCTTCACACTTCAGTAAGCATCTGAATCCCCTGCAGGGCTTGTTACAAGTAGATGGCTGGGCCTTGTTCTCAGAGTTTCTGATTCAGTGTGTCTGGCATAGAGGCAAAAACTTGCCTTTTTAACAGGTTTCCAAGTGATCTGCTGATGCTGATTGGGACAGGGGTGGGGCAGGAGGGGGCAAATTTACACTTGGGAAATCACTGGATTAAGTCTCTATTATTATTATCTGAATTTTTTTTCTCTAATCCTTTCTCACCTGTCTTAGGTAATGGTCCCCAATGCATCTCCTATACTAGTGTTGTCCCATGGAACTTCCTGTGATGATTGAAATGTTCATTCTGTGCTGTCCAATGGAGTAGCCATTAGTTATGTGTGGCTATTGAGCATTTGAAATGTGGCTACTGCAACTGAGGGACTGAGTTTTTAATTATTAAATTATTATTTAATTTTCAATGTAAGTAGTGGCTACTATATTGGATAGTGCAACTCCATACTGTTCCAAGACAAGAATCCATTCATATTTCTTTGTTTAAAATGTTCTGATGGTTCCACATTGTTCACAGACTAAAGGTAGATTATAGTGTAATCGACGCTCAGCTTTCAAATCAGGTAAACCTGATTCTAATATTGGCTCCACTACTTAATAGCTGTGTTGCTTTAGGCAAGTGAGTTAATCTTTGATTTTCAATTTCATTGTCTGTTAATGATCAATAAGTAGAACCCATTATTTTATTGAGAAGCTAATAATCATTAATAAACATGATAGTAACAATAATAATTATTATTGCAAACCCCTTTTAAGGCATACAGATCCCTTCACAATGTGGAGCTTTCTTGCTTTACAATTTTAATTTTGATAAGTTTGATAAGTCTTGTGCCTTAACTTCCAGACTTTCTAAATTATTCACATTTTCCTCAAATATTGTCACCTAATTCATGCTCTCGTGCCTTTTCTTGGGTTTCTTTCTTGCTGCTCTACCCTGGTGAACACAACTTTTCTTTTTGTATTAAACCCAAGGGGTTACCTTATCTATGAAATGCTTCTGCTTTCCCCTGTCACATCAGTCAGAGCTGACTACTCCCTTCTTTTTGTCTGAACAATGCCCGATTTCTATCACAACATCTACTACCTTTTATTACATTTTTCTGCCCACATGTATCTCCTCCTCCTAGACTGTGTTTCTGGAGAGCAAGGCCATTTTTTCATTTTTGTATTTCCAGGAACTCGCTCATCACCCATTACAGGCACGGAATACCTGTCTGTTCAGGGAATGATGGGCCAGGTCCTGTGAAAATGTAGGCTTTGATAGTTCCTTGAGCTATAGAAGACTGTTCAAATCTTTGGTCCAGGATTTGTTCCTGAGCAGTTGTGTGACCTTAGTAAGCTGACTCACTTCTTTGGCTTTTTCCAGTGAGGTGCAGGCTCTTAAGAGCCTGTCCTTCTCTAACACCCTCAACCCTCAGTGTCTTTTACACAGACCTTTTATTTTAAAGTGCGGCTACATTCACTCATATGTAACATACTTTTGGTGCCAAGAAAAAGAAATATTGAGTTTTTTTGAATGAGGATAAAGTTTTAAAATGATTATTTATTGTCTTTTTCTTTTTTTTTAGCTGAAGTATAATTTTAAACACTTAAACACTGAAAATAAGAATTCAAAATCAAACAAAAAGGGCAAGAAAATAGCAAAATATAGAAATGTATTTAGAAAACAGCAAGTATGCTGGGTGACTCAGACACTGGGCATAGGTGGGAGGAGAAGACAAAGAAAGGCTTGCAAAGCTAGGCTGGGCATATTGCAAAGGAGCTGCATTGTCAACAGACAAGAGAGACCTACAAGAACATCAACACAGCCACAGTGTTTTGAGTTAATCATATCAGGGAAGATAAAGATGACAAAGAATTTTCAACATTGAGTCCTGGAGTGACATACTAGGAGCCTGAACTAATATGTTGGTAAAGATTGAAATAAAGTTAAGAAAACAAATAGTGCAGTGAACAAATATTCTGACTGTGGAGACTGATTAAATATGGGGAGAGATAAAGATGATGAAAAGTGATCCCTTATTTCAATGTCTGCCTACTGAGAGTGAGAGAGGTACAAATCCCAGGAATCAGGAAAACAAGAAGTTTGAGAGGGATGGCAAGAGTTTGGTTTTGGATGCATTGACTTTGACATGATAATGGATTGTTTTATAAGAATGCAGAGTAGAAATCTGAAAATTAAGAGGGACAACCTGAAGTTGAGTCTTAGGGCTGAGTGTTTGAAAAGGTCAACCAAAGAATTTAAGCAAAAAACCTTGAGTTGAACATCAAGAAGAATCAGAACAGAGTAGGACTTAAGGGATCAGCTAGTTTAATTTTCTCATTTACGAGCTAGACGTTACACAGATGAGCAGCTTTTGGTTTAATTAAATCAAATTCCTGTTCCATGGATTTGCCTGGATTTATTTTGATTGCAACGATCCTTCCAATCAGTGACTTATACCAGTAAAAGAGAAATGTTTAGATTTTCAAGGCTAAGCTTTATTTTACACAAAATGGCTTCCAACTCATTGATTGTTCATTAGACAGACTGCATCTCAAACTCTGGCTAGAAGTCCAGATGTATGAGCACTTTATTGACTCACTCTTTTTTTTTTCCAGAGCGATGATTATTTTATATGAATAAAAACAAGTTTAATAAATCATCTGGTCATGCCAGACATATGAATAGAAACAAACAAAGCATAGGAAGGAAACCAATTTCTTCCAAACTAAAAATACACTGAAAAAAGTAAGTGCAAAATTGTACAAGCTTGACTATTCCTACTTTACTGTTCTTTTTAACATAATTGACAGGCGGCTTGCCTGCCAGGGAGTGTTGTAACCACAGCTGACTCAATCAGGAGTGAGGGTGGCTGCTTGGTGTTATCTAATATCCTACTCAGAGTATTTGACAGACAGGCACCATTTATTGTGAGAGGCTAACGTTACCCTCCTTCAAAATGAATAGTTTAATAAACCAAGCATCAAAACAGAGTTAAGAAAGTCTCAAAGTCCCCAGTCTTAATTCTTATGCTAGAAAAAAAACACGCAGATGGAAATGTAAGGAATATATTGGCTGTCTCTTAAAATCCCACAGGTTAGAAAAGGTTTCAAGAAAAAAAAAATCTTGCCTGAATTTTATTGCAAGCTGCAAAATGACTGCTGGTGACGAGCAGTTTCTTTTCTGTAAAGGGAGGCCTGCAAGGTTGTCTTTTAGATAGTAGAGGATGGGTGTTATTTCAAGGATGGGTGTTATTTCAAGACACTCTCAATGAAAGAGTAATGATAATGGACTAAGACTGACATAGCAGTAAGAAATAGTGTAAAAAGACTTAACCAGGGAGGTCTTTGCCTTCACCCCCTGCTGTTAACCTGGTTCCTTCTTTTTTTCCTTGGCCAATCTTCTTAGAAAACTAGTCTGCATTTGTTAATTTCGCTTCCTCCCCTCTCCACCCATGACAGGAGCACTGGGGGTAAGAGAACACCATTTATCTTCCATGATTTCAAACTTGGAATGATGCACAGAATTGGCTCCCACTGTGCATCTGATTTAGGTCATATCTTCATTTAACTCTTGCCACATAAAACAGCTTCTAATATTCTCCTGTATTCCCTGGCTTTTTAACTATTAACACTTTCTTAGATGTCATTGTTATTGTCTCATAACTGGCAGAACATACAGATCCTGTTCAGAAAAACGGTCCACACAGGTCTCCATCTGTACATGTTTATTGTTACGGGCTTTATTCTCTATTTCAATCTTTGCTATATTTTTTTCTCAATCAAATAGGCTATACCTATTAAAGAATTGGGTGAGATATAAGACTAAGTCTCTTCTTTGAGGTTAATGAAAATTAGATATTTTCCTATCCAACTTTTCATGAAAGAGGGATTGAGGCATTTTTGAAAATAAGCATAGAAATGGGTGGTACAGTATACTTTTCTGTGAGGGTCTGCTCCTTGGAGACATTTTATTTTATTTTATTTTATTTATTTATTATTTTAAAAAATATATTTTATTGATTTTTTACAGAGAGAAAGGGAGAAGGATAGAGAGCTAGAAACATCGATCAGCTGCCTCCTGCACACCTCCTACTGGGGATGTGCCTGCAACCAAGGTACATACCCTTGACTGGAATCAAACCTGGGACCCTTCAGTCCGCAGTCCGATGCTCTATCCACTGAGCCAAACCAGTTAGGGCCCCTGGAGACATTTTAATCTTGTTTGCTTCTCTGTTCAGCGTCTCGGCTGAGCCATGCACGTTCCCTATGCAAGATCATTTCTTCCATTCCCACCTCCTCTCTGCTCTGATTTTCCCACAGTTCTGGCTTTACATGGGGATCTCTGATTGGCCCTCTTCACTACTTGGGCTCATTAAAAATCAGATTCTCTGCAACTGGAAATGAGCAGATGTCCTCGGACTAAAACCTGGCTTCATACTCACTGCTCTGGATTATGCTCTCCTGCTGTTTGTACCTCTCTTGTCCTTTTATTCCTGCCAACTCAGATACGCCTCAGTATTTTAAAATACAGTTTTTCCAATATGTTATGAGTTTTTGACCAGAGGGTTTTCTTTATGCATATCATAGGACATAGTAGCTGGCATAGAAGACCACTGATCCCTTCTTTAAATTTATTTGGACAGACTCGTTTCTTGGTACCTTCTTTGATAAGCTTCTCTTTTTTATCCTCCCTTTGCGTTTTCCCTCCTATTTCCATATTTTATTCACCTTTAGGCCAGTAAGGGACCTGTTCTGAGTCACTGTTCCCTGACCATGAATTTTGGTGCATTGCTTTAGGTGTTCCGCTTTGAACTGAGTTCAGTACTAAGTTAACTTTTAAAATCTGATAATATGCCCCTGGCGTGCCACTCACGGAGTCATTGTGGATCCACCCTCTCTCCCTCTTCAGCTGCCAGCTCTCACATCTGCTCTATGATTACACCCAGGGCCTTTTCAGTTTTAATCCATTCATTGTAGTTTCTTTAAAGGAGAACCCATGCTTCTTCACATTCCTGCTTCTTTGCTCTTTGTAACTCACTTAACATTTTCTTTTTAATATTTCTCATTCCTATTGTTGATGCATATAAATCGCCAATGGGGCTTATCAGTGAACCACATGCAAAACAATGCTTAGTCAAAATTTTAGTAAACATAGACCTATTATTTGCTAAGTTGGCTTGGGTATTTTCTATGTGTTTTAATCACTGTACAGTATTATTTCATTTAATCCTCTTGGGATAGTTAACTATCCCAAGAAGTAGGTATTATTTAAAATCCCCAATTTTAAATGAGGAATTTGAAGTGTATATAGGTTAACTGACATGCTTACATCTTATTGTTATTGAATAGTTTAGATGGACTTGACCTAGACAGTCTTCCAATAAATAAAACAATGTATGTATAGTAGCCAGCATTGTCTGGTCACATTGTAGGCACTCAACAAGTGTTTGTTCCTCCTCCTTATATGATTCACATTCTCAGATCCATATGATTTTGGGGGACTAGATGGATTTCTTTACAATAAGGCTCTAAAATGACCATGTAGGTAGCTAGGAACCTAATTACAATAAAAGAAGCTTTGAACTCATGTTATAAACCCTCTAGATTAGATCAGAATCCTTAGACTATCAGCTGTATTGCAACCCTGATTCAAAAATCACACATAAACTTCTAAATTTGATTTGGGCTAGATATTTCCTTCCTTAATATAGCAGATTGAATAAGCTGCTTGCTAAAATCATTTCTTGATTCAGGTTGGCTATCAGAATCCTGCTATCAATACCTTCATGCACAACTTACTTCCTCTACAATTTTTTTTTTTTACTGTGAAGAACACATATTCAATCTTCAATCTCTGTGTTGAATTCTGAGCAGAAACAGCAAATCCCATAACTTTTGTAACATAGGTTTGTTTGTTTTTTCCTTGACTAGGAAACTAGGTATGGAAGATATAGAAATGAGAGTAATGAAAAATTCTGAGCACAGAAGTGTGTGTCTGAGTCCTTTCATAGCGCACAGGCCTCAGATGATCTAGCAGCTGGACCTTCTATGGTATTTGGATCAATCAACTCTTGAAACTTGAAAGGTGCATAGAGATAATCAAGCCCAACACCTTTACTTTGCAGAGAGGGAAATGGAGGCTCAGAGAAGAGGATTTGCATGGTGATCACCCTTGAACCCTGTGTCTGTTGTCATAGAAGCACGGGACTGAGCCATTTCTCTCTCTCTTTCTCTCTCTCTCTCTCTCTCTCTCTCTCTCTTTCTCTCTCTCCCCCACACACAATAGAGAACACTTCTTTGACTTAGTTGTTTTTATAATTAGCTTCGCAACTGAATGTGATAGCATAACAAACTGTGTATTACTTCTATTTGTTGCATGAAACCCGTTCTTTCAATTTTTTTTTAAACTTGTCCTGCAGGATGAAGACCTACAAGAGATAAAGGATTTAGTCCCAAAAGTGGAGATTCAGCCGGCTAGTTTTCTGATGGTGTGATTGTGAATGACAACCTGCAAGATGCATGTGCCCAGTTGTCTGCAGCTCAGAAGGCATAGAAGGAGCCTCTGTGGGGGCAAGAAACATGGATTTTCTCTGTTGCTGTCTTAATGAGGCCTCCTGCTTAATGCTAGAGTTTAAACAATGTTCCCCATTACAGAGATCTGCAGTATCTGACCCATTATAATGTACGCAACTTTAAAGGGCTGCAGTTTATTACATAATCTTATTTGCAAAAAAAGTATTTATCTTATGATTACATAAAGTTGCCTATTTGGCTTTTAGGAAAAAAAATCTTGCCTTACATCATACACAGCACTGGTAGGAATCTGAGCAATTTTAAGGAGCAGGCCATTTCTGCTGCTATATGCTTGGTGATAAATCCTGAATGTGTGGGGTCGGAGGTCAAAGGCCATGGAACAAAAGTCCTCTTTGAGTTATACACAGAAGAGAGCCAAATGTCTTTCCAAACTAATGGAAAAAGGACTTCTGAGGTCAAATCGGAGCACATCTCAGGAATTTTCCAGGATAAACTTCAACTTTTGTACAACGCCATTCTAATTTGGTTGTGCTAAATATAGGCTTCTGATCAGCCACTTGTCAAATAGATTTATTTTTAAACCCCTCTTTACTTAAAAAGCACATCTGTGGAGTATTCTTAGCAGAGCTGTAACACCAGTGACACACTCATTTCTTGACTGCAGCAATCAAGGGTTAATTTTTGGTTGGCTAAATAAATACTGTTATTAAAATAGAAGCACTGTAAAGTAAGGCACCTAGGCATTCAGTGTAAATGAAGAACCTGCTATTTTGTCTTAATAAGAAAAATGTTTCTGATGGAATATATTATATGGTTCATTAAAACCCAATCCATAAAATGGCTTGCACATTAAAGATTAACATAGAGATAATAGGGTTGCATATGTAAGAAAAACTGTGTACTTGATAAATATGTAGCATTTGACAAAAATATGCTGTAATGAAGAGTGATTTGTAACAGGGCAGCTTGTTTTGGGCAGCTCAGTGTGCAGATCATTTTGCAGGATGTTACGTGTTTTTTTAACCTCAAAACGAACACCTGCAGCTCTTTGAGGATCAGCTGGAAGGATTCAGGGGCAGCTAACATCTCTAAGTATATATTCTAAGAGGATTAAAGAGTTAAGATGCCTTGTTTGCTGATACAGCTCCTAGGGCAAGGGAAACAAAAGAGAAAGTAAACACATGGGACTACATCAAAATAAAAAGCTTCTGCACAGCAAAAGAAACCATCAACAAAGTGAAAAGGGAGCCCACTGAATGGGAGAACGTATTTGCCAATGATAAAGGGTTAATATGTAAAATATATAAGGAGCTCATAACTTAACAAAAGGAAGATAAGCAATCCAATTAAAAAATGGGGAAAGGGCCTAAATTGACACTTCTCCAAAGTGGACATACAGAAGGACAAGAGACATATGAAAAAAATACTCAAGGTCATTAATTATCAGAGCGATGGAAATTAAAACCACAATAAGGTATCACCTCACAACTGTCAAAATGGCTACCATCAACAAATCAACAAATGACAAGTGCTGGTGAGGATGTGGAGAAAAGGGAACCCTAGTACACTGCTGGTGGGAATGCAGACTGGTGCAGCCATTATGGAAAACAGTATGGAGTTTCCTCAAAAAATTAAATATGAAATTGCCATTTGACCCAATGATCCTACATCTAGGAATATATACTAAGAATCTCGAAACACCAATCAGAAAGAATATATGCACCCCTATGTTCACAGCAGCACAATTTACAATAGCTAAGATCTGGAAACAGCCCAAGTGCCCATCAGTAGATGAACGGATAAAAAAAGCTGTGGTGCATTTATACCATGGAATACTATGCAGCAGTAAAAAAGAAGGATCTCTTACCCATTGAAATGGCATGAAGGGATCTGGAGCATATTACACTAGGCAAAATAAGCCAGTCAGAGAAAGACAAGTATCACATAAATTCATTCATATGTGGAATCTGAAGAATAAATAAACTGATGAACAAAATAGTTTGAGAGACATAGAAGCATGGAATAGACTTTGGAACCTCAGAGGGAAGGCAGGGCTGGGTGGGTGGAAAGAGATTAACCAAAGAACTTATATGCATATATGCATAACCCATGGACACAGACAATGATGTGGTGAAGGCTGGGTGGGGGGCAGGTGTGGGCTAGAAAGGGTCAATGGGGAATTAGGGGACATCTGTAATATTTTCAACAATAAAGATTAAAAAAAGTTAGGATGCCCGCTAGGTCTAGCCATTGGTAAAACTATGAAATGGGCAAAATTTGCTTTGGGAGTTCCTTTCCTTCTGCTGCAGTCATACGCTGGCATCTTTCTGCTTTCTGCACCCCACCTGTAGGGGACTCTCAGGTTCAAGAAATGCCCTAAACTTCAAATGTGACTCCTCTCATCGTGGGTGCTTTCCTCTACTGTACTGCATTCTAAGGAAGGAGACCCCTCCTCTGTCTAGGGCACAATCCTATCTAATAATAGACAAACATGGTAATTGACCATACCTTTGCTACGCCTCCCATTGGCTAATCAGCGTGATATGCACCCCCAGCCGGGACCCCCATGTGCGGCCCTGGGTGGCAGCGTGAACGGGCTGCCTAAGCCCCGCCCCCAGCCGGGACTTGCAGGAATCCTCCTGCAATGGGCTTCTAGTCTATAACAATAAAAGCATAATATGCTAATTAGATTGGACAGCCAAACGACCTTCTGGATGTCCTTCAGGACAACCTGCTGGACGAAACCGGGGCTGTGAGGGCCGAGGCAGCTGCGAGGGCTGAGCCCCTTGCACGAATTTCGTGCATTGGGCCTCTAGTGGATTATAATGAGTTGACAATTCAAACTAATCCCAGTTAATGTGTCATCAAACCAATATATTAACCTTATAAGTGGACTGAATGTTTTAGCCCAGATAAAATGTGTGCATCTTCAGAAGGTCCAGAGCAATTGGCACTAATGATAGAATTGGTCCACACTCAGGTAGACTGATGGGGGGCATGTTTTGACCAGCTAAGACTTCTGGTTCCTTTGCATGTGTGTGAATGGCCCTGTGAACCTTCCTTAGACTTTTAGAAGTGTCTGTAAGTATACTTAGGTGTGTGTGTAGTGAACTTGTTGATTTTTGTGGTATCAGCAGTAATATGATGGGGTGCAAGGTGAACCCCACTTTGCATGTCAGGAAAGGGAAAGCTAGCCATGCAGTCTTATCCTCATACTGTCTTTGAAGTTAAGCAAGGATAGCTCTGGGGCTTAAGTAAGCAGGTGAGTGTAACTGTGCAAAACATTTTCAAATTAAACTGCCCTTCCCCTGAACAAAGAAAAAAGCTGTTAAGTAGAAACACAATGGGGCTCATCTTCACCATACTGAGTGGGTGGGTATCCCATTATCATGAGCAGATTTACACATGTAAGTCCAATACATCCACAGGAGATTGTTCACAAACACATTGTATGGTGACTATTAACGATAAAACGAAAATCTTAGGACTTTATTCTATGCACATGAGATTGTGCAGTCTCATGATGGAATCTCATTTTCAATCTGGCTTGTATGCTATGGTTGGATTTTATCCAGTTAACTAACATCTAAACTGTCTTGAATGCCATTTGCTTATATATGTGTGTTATGTATATATATATATATGTAAAATTACAGCAAAAGTTTAGTATCAAGCAGTATCAAGCACAAACAACCCAAATGGTTTTCAAACTCACATGAAGTTCTTTCATGAGATATTTTCAAAGCTGCATTTAATTCTTTTCCATTCTAATTAGCAAAAAGTTAAACTAGGAAGACTCCCTTCACAGCTGATTCAGTTATGTTACAAGTTTTAGAGAACAGAGAGAGAACAGAGAGAAAATATACTGTAGATTTATACTATAGTTCACTGTTAATTTTATTTAATGTACATGTAAGTTGAACATATTTCACATTATATATATATTTTAATGTAAGCTATTTTAAATAAAAAGAGAAGCACATTCTCTTGAATTATATTTTTCTTTGGTTAGAGTTAATTGTTTAAAGAACTAGACTCTTGCTTTCTATCACTCTCTTGTATTCTTCATTTAATAAGTATTTATTGACTGTCTACTCTATATCATACAATTAGTGCTGTTATCTCTTTTTCAATCCTTTTGATTATGCTTGCCTTTCCAAAAGATTTCATTCCTTTGAAGAATGCTTTTCCCTTTGGAGAGAGGACAATGCCTTTTTCTCTAGGGCAGTGGTCGGCAAACTGCGGCTCTTCCACAAAATACCATGTGCGGGCGCGCACATACAGTGTGATTGAAACTTTGTGGCCACACTCAAGGGGCCAAAGAGCCGCATGTGGCTCGTGAGCCGCAGTTTGCCGACCACTGCTCTAGGGGAAATACAGATTCATAGAAACTCATATTCTTCTTCAGTTATAAATGACCAATAGAACCATAAGATGGGAGACTTCACTTAAATCAGTAGACTTAAAAATAAGATTATATAAAAGTAAATAAACTCAAATTAATGATTTCCTATTATTGCCTGTTCCTATTTTAATCATTGTTCAGTCATAGTTATAATAAAAGAACTCCTGGCCTGATTGGTGTGGCTCAGCGGTTGAGCATTGACCTATGAACCAGGAGGTAATGGTTCAATTCCCAGTTAGGGCACATGCCCAGGTTGTGGGCTTGATCCCCAGTGGGGGGCATGCAGGAGGCAGACAATCAATGATTCTCATCATTGCTGTTGCTCTCTCTCTCTCCCCCTCTCCCTGAAATCAATAAAAATATATTTTTAAAAAAGAACTGGATTCTATAAGCAAAAACTGTGAAATAACTTCACTTAGGGTATTCTGCATGGATTCAGTATTATTGTATGCCATTAATGAAAAAAATCTTCTATAATGTATTATAATTCCAAGGCAAAGCTTGTTAGTTAACTAATATTTAAGATATTATAAACCAATTGCATTTAGAGATGTTTAGCTCTTTTCCTCTGTGATATATTTTTGTCTCAATATTTTGAATGGATAAAATAATTCTTTGGTTGGGAAGAAGACAATGCTATTTTAAAAAAGTACCATAGATAATTACAAAAGTAAATTTGTATTGTAAATATAAATTTTAAAATATTTTGTAAACTAAAAAGCAATACTTCTTTAAGAGCCAGTTTGTCTCCCTGAAGATTGCACACAGAGGGTGGGCAGCGATCAGTGACTTAATGTTGATGAGGAAGGAGGGGAGGTGCATGAAGAATCTGTCTTGCTGTGAGAGGCCTGGGTGAATCACAGAGAGACCCATATGAAAACATGTTTTCCATGGTCATCTTTTTCTTTGTCCTTCTCTGATATTAGGAGGGGGATAAAGTCAAAGATTAAAGGGGTTTAGATTTTAAAGGATCAAGTATGACCTTTTCATGGAAAAGTTGATGAAAATAAGGTCAAGGGAGTCATTTCGATTAGAAAGCTTTCTGGAAGAAATTGGAACAATAAAAATGCAAT
Source organism: Myotis lucifugus (assembly GCF_000147115.1). Lineage (NCBI taxonomy): Eukaryota > Metazoa > Chordata > Mammalia > Chiroptera > Vespertilionidae > Myotis > Myotis lucifugus. The sequence continues at coordinate 10,907,704 of NW_005871065.1, read as the reverse complement.
GAATGTAATTTCTCTAATAAATGAAATTTTCTTAGAACTTCAGATTTCTCCCATAAGTGGTTTCATATTCACAAAATAATATACAAATGTATGTATGTTCAACTACCCGCCAATTAGTTTACCCTAAACATTACTGCCAATATCTGTGCAACTTCCTCATACTGCACCCTTACCCCCACCCCACCATTATCTGCCTTTTTCTAGTTGGAGACAAAGCTAGACTGGATACAAGAAGTAGGTACAAAGAAATATGCAGGTTGTACAGAGTACTTATTTTGTGCCAAGTGTGTTTTAAGAGCTATATAAATATGTAATCTTCACCAAAGACCTAGAAGGTAGGTACTATAATTGTTCTTATTTTATAGATAAGGAAAACGAGGCACAGAGAGGTTAAAATAGTTGTCCTAAGTCATACAGCAAATACATGGTGGAGCTAGGGTTCTAGCCCATGTACCCAGGCTCCAGAGCTAATGCTATTAAGTACTACACTTTGCAAAGACAAGCTTCCTCCTGTCCTCACCACACACACACACACACACACACACACACACACACACACACACGTCAATCTTTAAATTGCAGTTCACCTCCTCCTGGATAAAATTTAGCCTTTATAATCATAGAGAGATGACACTTTAAATTATAGGAAGAGGTAAATGATACAGTCTATAATATTATGTGGACATGATTGGATTAACCATCAATGGTTTGCTCTTCCAGTCCATGAAGAATCAGATGCCAGAATAGTATAGTTGAGCAACTCCAAGAAATGCATCTCATAATAGTGAGTTTTCCTTGAGTAGTTCATTAGCTACCCCAAGAATACAGTTAGAAAATATCAAAGGAAATATATGATGATGAAGAAAGTTTACTATAAAAAATGTTTATGCCAGGAACTGAGAAGTACAATCTCAGATTACTGTATGTGGCTATTGTACTAAAAGATTTTCACAAGGTTGAGAAGTTGCATACACAATCTATCCATCAGATGTTTTTGATAAATGCCAACAAAGGATTCACTTTGACAGTATAGACACAGGCATGCACACGTCATGTTCAAAATAATGGATAGAACGTGAAGAGTCCTCAAGCTAAAGATTCCTGAAATCTCAGGAGTCCAAGGCAATTGATCTTTAGTTGTGGTTACTGATATTATTAAACACTGGCATTTAAGAGCATTTTGAGCTCTGATTCTGAATTCCTTTCAACTTGAAGTGAATTTTCATTCAATCTATATATAAAATTACAAAGCCTAAAGATGTTGTGGGGATTAAAGAAATTCTGTCAATTAAAATCACTAAATAAGAAAGCAAAGAGAGGCACTCGGATGTTCTTTCTCTCGTCTAATAGCATTTTGCTTTATCTCACGGAGAGGACTAAACTTCATTGTGAGTAACCCTAATTATTTCTCCACTTAATAAATGTCCAGTTACTTTAACTACAATTGTTTTATTACTTAACCAAACACCTTTACAGATACCTTTTAAAATTAAATGTTTTATTTTGAGGTAAGTGGAGGTTCATATGCAGCTGTAAAAAATAATACACAGAGAACCCGTATGCTCTTTCCTCAGTTTCCCCTAATGGTAACAGCTTACAGAACTATAGTACAAAATCATGATATTGATACAATGAAGATGCACACTCATTTCATTGACAAATTTCCCTCATATTGTCTTTTTATTATTATATCCTCTTCCCTCTGTCTCTACACCCTCCTTGACCGCAGGCCACCATTAATCAATCTGTCCTACATTTGGATGATCTTGGCCTTTCAAGGATGTTATGTAAATGGAATTATATGTTTGTTTAGCCATTGACCTGTTGAAGGAAATCTGGATTGTTTCCAGTTTTTGAGTATGAAGAAGAAAGCTATTATAAACATTTATATCTAGCTTTTTATGTGAACATAGGTTTTGCTTTCTCTAGGATGAATGCCCAGGGGTGCAATTATGGGTTATGGAATTTACATAATTAGTTTTTTTTAAAGAAATTGCAAAACTGTTCTACAGAGAGATTGTACCATTTTAATTCCCACCAGCAATGTATGTGGGATCCAGTTTCTCGTTATTCTTACCAGCATTTGGTGTAATAGCTATTGTTTATTTTACCATTCTGATAGGCATATAGTAATATCTCATTGTGGTTTTAATTTATATTTCCCTCATGGCTAATGATGTTGAACTTTTCATGTGTTTATTTGCCACCTATATATCTCTGGAAAAATGCTCTTCATGTCTTTGCTCATGACTTAGTTGGATTTTTTTTTTTTACTGTTGAGTTTTGAGAGATCATTATGTTTACTAGATACTCTTTTGTGGTTTGCAAATATCTTCTCCCAGTTTCTAGCTTGTCTTTTTATCCCTTTAACAGGGTCTTCCATGGAGCAAAAGTTTTTAACTTTTATGAAGTCTAATTTATCAATATTTTTATGTATTTGCTTCTGGTGTTAAGTCTAAAAATTCTTTGTCTAGCTCTAGATCGCGAAGATTTTCATGTATATTTTTTCTAAAGGTTTTATAGTTTTGCATTATACATTTAAGTTTGTGACCCATTGTGACTTAATTTTTGTATGATTTTTGACTGAAGTTGATTTTTCCCCCTTAGTTGGTCATATCTGGGTGTCTATTTGGCATGAGTCTCATTGATCTATGTACCTATCCCTCCATCAATATCCCACAGTCTTCTTTTTTTAATTGATTTCAGAGAGGAAGGAAGAGGGAGAGAGAGATAGAAACATAAATGATGAGAGTGAGTCATTGATTGGCTACCTCCTGCACACCCCACACTGGGGATCAAACCCACAACCCGGGCATGTGCTCTGACCGAGATGGGACTGTGACTACCTAGTTCATAGGTCAACGCTCAACCACTGAGTCACGCTGGCCGGGCATATCACACAGTCTTGATTACTCTAGTCACATAATACATCTTAAACTTCATAGACTGACTCCTCCCACTTTATTTTTTATTTTCAAAATTGTTTGAGCTATTCTAATTTCTTTGCTTTTCCATGTAAATTGTAGAATGACCCAGTCTATACCTACAAACAATCTTGCTGGGATTTTGATAGGAATTGCTTTAAAGTCATATATCATCAACTTGGGAAGAACTGATAGTTGTACAATGCTGAGTCTTAAAATGATGAACATGGTATCTCTCTCCATTTATTTAGATTCTCTTTGCTTTCTTTCATCAGTGTTTTCGGTATCAAAGTCCTGTACATGTTTTGTTAGATTTTCACAGAAGTAGGAGGGCTGCTGGGTGAAGGTGGAAGTCCAGCCTCCACATGTGGTCTCCGCTGACACGGAGAGGGGTTAAGATGATGGAACTGATCACTGCCTGGTGGGGAAGGAAGTCCAGGTTCCCTACTCATCTTCTCTAACGCCACTGTGGTGGGGTTTGGGCAACTTGTTACAATCTGACGAGGAGGGAAGTCTAGCTGGTGTAGACTACACTTAGCCTTGCTGGTGTAAGTAGGGTTGGGATGGGAGTATTATCTGTGGGGTTTGGCTGGAGTATATCAGTTATTATCTAAAAGCTTTCTGTCTTGCTAGGATACCTCTATCTTGGTCTTTTAGCTAGAGATAGCATTTCCAGGTTGCGAGGCTTAAATTCTGGAATATATGGGGCACTCAGGAAACTCACTGCTGTGTTGTTCATTGTGTACCAAGGTCTCTACTAAGGCTCACTTATTCTCTATACCTTTCAGAGCCTTCTAATATTTACTTTATTTTGTATATAATTTCCAGAGTAATTGTATTTAGTGCAAATACAATATGTATCTTCCCAGAAGCAGAAGCCCTACAAATATTTTTTAAAATGCATTTTATTGATTTCAGAAAGAAAGGTAGAAAGGTAGAGGGAAAAAAAGATAGAAACATCAATGATGAGAGAGAATCATTGATGGGCTCCCTCCTGCATGCTCCACACTGGGATGGAGCCCACAACCTGGGCATGTGCCCTGACTGGGAATTGAACTGTGACCTCCTGGTTCATAGGTCAGTTCTCAACTACCGAGACACTCCAGCCAGGCCCTACAAATGTTTTAAAGGCACAGTAAGTTACACAAGCCTTATCCAGTTTTAATAGACTGAAAAAATTACACAACACTCTATTTGTCTCAATAAAATTCAGTTCACACAAATGATAATCTGCACTTAGAGACTTCCTATAGCAGCCCCATTATGAGAAACTGAGTATTGGTCTTTCAATTAGCTCATCTACAGAACTGAGATAATGATTCTAAGCGACAAGAGAAGGGACCATGCCTCTTTTTTTTTGCCATCATAAACTTGGAACACATACTAAGGGCTTAATAAACATTTATTGGAGGAGTAAACAAATGATATCTCTGGGAGGATATAACCATTAAATAGGTAGAGACTTTTGGATAAGACATTTGTTCAAGAACATTTGTTTGAGAGAGCCTACTATTTAGTTGGAAATAACTAGTCCTTCTAAAATTAAATGCAGGCAATTCCAAAGAGCTTATTACACAGAGTGTGTATGACTAATAAACCTTTATATCATGCTAATTTTATAGAAATGGAATTTTCCCACTTGTGCTATATATTGGCCTGTAACAAAAATTTTAACTTACAGTTAAGAATAGATTTTAATTAATGACATAGAATATGTCAACTTTTTGTACTTGCTCATATCCATATATACTTTAGAGTTAACACATCTTGTTATTTTTTTTAGCCATTTTGGTAATAATCCTCTAATATACTTTTATTTTGAGCACATCTCTTCCAGTAATTGGATGTCTATTTTATATATGGTAGAGCATTGTTTACAGCTGTTTTAAGGTAAGTGCTGAACATCAAATTCAATAATGCTGCTATTATCTAAATATATGTTTATATGAATGCAAAATATAGTATTACAGTAATAATCTAAAAGACTGTTACTAACAATTACCATATTGTATATGTAGCACTGAGCTAATTTGGTTTTACTACCTGGAAATTCTGGTAAATGATTTGCTGTGAATGGCAACTGTAGACAGTGGTAGGAAATTATTATTCCTCAAATGTTATTACATCATCTATGAATTTACAGAAAGTGAGTCAATATTAAAAAATCAATTTATCTGTACGATAGAGGGACACTATCCTTTTGTCCAAGATACTAAGACTTTTGGACAAAAAGAAAGTGTATCCAACTGCTCAATTTTTTTAGGACAATTTGGGTTGGTTTCATGATTGGAGAGTGGTAAAAACATCATCTGATTTCACAATTATATCATCCTGTATCAAACTCTTTCTTAGTTTCTGATCCATGTTTTTAAGTTTTCTGGTGTCATTATTTGTTTTCTCATTCCTTCCTTCACTCACTCATTCATTCAGTAGTTTTGCTTGCTTCTGGGGAATCGAAGAAGAAGAATACACAGTTTTGCCTTTAAGCATGCACACGTTTAGTAGGGGAGATATAAATGTAAAGAAGGTAATTAAAGTATGATTTATTAAGTTCCCTGGTAAATGTAAGGGCAGGCTCTTAAGGGAACATACATTAAGAGCACCAAACTCAGCCTCTACATGCATGTGTGTGAGAAAGAGAGACACACACAGGGGGCGGGGAGGTGGAGGGGGGGGGGGTCAGGGTGTGTGATGCTACAAATTAAGGAAAGCCTTCTGAGAGAAGTTACCTGAACAGAGTCTTGAACACTGAGAAAAAAGTGAGCCAGGCAAAGGCAAAAGGAAGAAAAGGAATTGAATTAGCATTACTGAAGCAAAATAAACTCTGCAATTTTTCCTACCTGTATCTAACTTTGAAAAGTTATATTCTTTTTGACTAAATAATAGAGTTTTCTACGGTTGTTTATGAACAAATACCTTCAGTAGTCTCTACCTATTTATGTTTATATCACCCTAGCGAT
>NW_005871065.1:10849631-10901720 GCF_000147115.1 Myotis lucifugus | reverse complement strand
GTAGGGGTGGAGGGCTCCAAGCACTGAGAGCCTCTATGCTATATTGAAGGAAAAGGGAAAGTCACTATTGGTTTTAAGCATCTGGGGTGACTCAATCACATTTGATTTTTAGCTTGACGACTCTGTTGTTTCTGTGCAGGGTGCCCTTGCAGAAGCCTTGGACAGCAGAATGGCTACTACAGAGGATCAGCTGAGAGCTATAAAGCTCAAACTAGGAAGCAGCAGAGTGGATGGTGAAGAGATAATGGCTTGAGAAATATTTAAGAGATATGATCATCAGGTCTCAGTGTTTCAATGAGGTGAGAAGAGAAGGGGAAAATCATCCCGGATTTCTGGTGCTGATGAGTAAGAGGATGGCACTGACACATATGGACTATGAAGGAAGATGCACTTCCAGGTTTGGGCATGCTGAATTGGAGGTGTCTCCAAGACATGCAGGTGGAGATGTTAAAGGAAATAGAGGCTCAGGGCTAGAGGTCTCCATCTGATAATCATCAGTCTTAGGGCGGTAGTCACAAGCAAGATAGAGAGTCTAGTAGAGAATGAATAGACTGAAATGAACAATTGGGCAGACACAAATTCTAAGAAAGACTAAATTCTCAAAGGGTGAGAAATCAACCTCTAGGTAAGCATGTGAATTCCAAAATGGACATTGGTGCTACTTTCTGTGACTCTTTGAAATCATGGATGGCCTAACTTTAGGTCAGAATCTTAGTTAGCCCGGATCTGAGCGTACTGTATGCCTCCAGGGGCCAGGCAAGTAATATCAACCAGAGGCTGCTTGGTTGTTAGAAAATAAATGGCTAGCGATTGAGGGCCTGTATGCTGATTTCAAGACAACGGGGCACCTCAGTTGTCTTCGTTACAGGATACAGTTTTTCATGAGAATTAAGCCCAGATTTTTATGTAAAATATTCCACTTTTTCAATCTGGGAAGTTAATTAAAATTTAAAACACAATGCAGGGACCAAGGGAGAATACAAATGCCTGTGGCCTACACTTTGTGCTCTCTGCAATAGGCAACTTGGGTTGGAATGACTGAGAACAATGCTGAGGGTCGGGGATTGGTGAAGGCCCATTCACAGGGAGTGCATTCCATCAACAAGTATTTAATTTGTGCCTAACATGTGCCAGTTTCGAAGGATTTAGTGGTGAATAAAAGTCACAAATTCTGAAAAACTAATTACATATTAGGAGCCTTCCCGCCCTCTGTGGTTGGTTATTCTCTGTGATATTGACATGTGGTTGAAACAAACCTCAGTGTTTGTGGTAGAAGAACCAGGCCAGCACTTGGCTGCTGGTGTCAGATTAGTTCACATTTAACTCTGCCACTTATTTGATGCCACGTATTCAACTCTGTTGAGGGCATCTATGCTGATTTAAAGACAATGGGGCACCTCAGCTGTCTTCATTACAGGATACAGGTAAAGGATGCCTTAGAATGGTCCTTGAGTCCTCTGTGCTTGTTTTCTGGCCTGTAAAATGTACATAATGATAATACCAACTTACAGAATTGTCCTGAGAATAAAGGGAGATGATGTCTATAAAGTGTTAAGCCCATGTTCTGGCTCATATTATCTGCGAAAGAGGTTAGCTATAATAATGATTATGATGTCTGACTTGGCAACCTGCCCATGTGTCTAAAACAAGTGATTTAATAACGCTTACAGAATGTAAATGTGACTTTTGCTCACGGAAGTGGGAGCAGCCATTTGAGAGGCAGCCCTGTTTTTGAAAGCTGTACTTTAAGGAAATTGATTTCTGGATACAAGGCAATGCCCTGAAGTGATTCTAAGCAGGTGCAAAATCAAATTAATTGCCAATCAGTTGTATATGCTAATACAAATACGATCCCTCCTGCTGAGCTCCTGGAGGGCACAGATGTGTATTTTGGATCCTGTAGGAATTGGGGGTTGCTCTCAACAGTGGAACTGCTTGAGGGGAAAGAGGTTTGCTCTCATTACCACAACTGACACCCCTTGTCTTTCAAATGAACAGAGTAATAAAAAATCTGTTCCTGACCCTCTGTGGTGAGGGGATACAGCTGACCTCATGAGACAGAACTTGGGGTTTTGATTGGATCTGACCAGAATTATGCATATTAAAAAGTCTCTCTTACACCATAAAGCATTTTTCCTTCAGTGAATATTAATTCAGCATTTCCTATGCACCAGGCGCTGAGCCAGGTGCTGGGTATGAGAACAAAATGGACAAATTCCCACTCTTCGTGGAGTTTATAGTCTAATGAAGAAGGCAGGCTATTCAGCAAGAAATAGCATAAATTCAGGTTCATAGTACAGCACGTAGAAGGAGCACTTAACTTAATCCAAAGGATGAGCAATGGCTTCCCAAAGGAAGTCATGTCAAAACTGACATTTAAACTTCAGTAACAGAGTCAGCCAAACAAGGAAAAATGATGAAAAATTCAAGAAGAGCAGGAACAGTGTTTATTACAACATTAAGTAAACCATCTTCTGACTCTGCTGGTCACCGTTTCTTAATTATGTGTCAAGATTTAGTTTTAGGATAATTTTCAAATTGTTGTTGTTGATTTAATAGATTATATTATTAAAGTACACACTGACTTGGACATGGTCCTGGACTTACTGCCATTTTAAATTAGCATATTGCCTATCAATTTCATAGATCTCGAAGACATTTGCATGTGCATCAATGTGGCAGGTAGATAATCCATCCCCTTTGCATTGTCTCTTCCCCCCATTGCCACTTCTCATTTAGCTCTTGCTGCCTCTTACTGCTATATTGTCTTCACTGATTTCCTTGTTTCATTTTTCCCCTTACTTTAGTTCCTTGTACGCTTTGCTGCATTCTATCATTTCTGTGCTTGCAGTTTCTCATGGAATCCCCACAGCCTGAGATGTTAGTAATGAATCATTCACCTCGGCATTCAAAGCTTTTCACGTGATTCTGGCCTACCTTGTCAGCTGCTCTTGCATGACTCTGCAAATGAGTTTGTGGAGCGAGCTATGGCTCATACAGGTTAAGAAATGAGCAGAATAATTAAGAAGGGAAGCATGTAATTCATACCCACAACCAAAATATCTTTGAAAGAGATTCTGAAACTTCCTTTGTTAACCCAGAAGCTTCTTTTGCAAAAATCTACATGAAATGAATAACAACCATCCCTTATATAGCCATAAGTTAGAAGCCTCCATAGCTTCCCCTTTCCACACTCTGTAGCTTCATTTCTCTGGGCTTTTCTCATTGGCCCGATTTTCCAGCCCTTTAATCACTCTCAGTGCATTCCTCCAGAGAGGTCTCCTAATTCTACACATTCATTTAATGTGCAGGGTTCCAGACCAGGCCTTTAATTACAAATGTAAAAGTGATGGTGGGAGTGGAATCATAATAACCTCATATTGCTTAGTGTTATGCTTGCCCCTAAGGAAAAAATGACTTTGTTTCTATTGTGTTAACTTTTAGGTTCATATTACTCTAAGCTGGTGATTTTCAACCTTTTCATCTTATGGCACACATAAACTAATTACTAAAATTCTGTGGCCCACCAAAAAATATATTATATTTTTTGCCAATCTGACAAAAAATAGATGTAATTTTGATTAATTCACACCAGATGGCTGTTGTCATTTTTCAATTTGACAATCTAAAGGAAAAGAGGTTGGTACCCCTGACTAAATAGTCAGGCATTGCATGTTTTAAAAATTCTTGTGGCACACTGGTTGAAAATTGCTGCTCTACACCTTGAGGTTGTAATAATTTTTTTCAGTGTGATTATTATTAATAATAATGATGGCTTCTATTTACTATATGGCTATTCTACTATATTTTACTATATGCCAAGTTCTGCACTAGAGGATTTTCAAGAAGTAGAGCATTTATTTCTCACAACTCTAGGAATTTAAGCCTTCTGTCCAAGGTCACAGATTTTAACTTGCAGGGCCATGATCAAGCCTAGATCTCTCTGATGCCACAATTATGTGTATTCACTGCAAAACCACTTCCTTAAAACTGTTTTCTAATGAAGTTTTAATTATTTGAAAATTAGAAACTAAAAAAGCTGTGGACCAGGAATTCTTCTGTAACGGTCCCCTTTGAAGGAGTCTAATGATTTCCAAATACAAAAGCAAGACATTGTTGATGGACATTCCGATTTGTTTTTCTTCTTCATCCACGGACCTAGCACCTGGCCCATAATAAAAACTCAATAAATACTTGCTGAATGCAAGGTAAGACCTAAGAATCTATTTTCTCACATGACAGGAAGGTAACTCAGCTGTTATACATGTAGCTTCAGATGTAATCATGATTTTTGACAAATGCAGTTTTTGACAGATTCATACATTCTTTTTCCCCACTCTCCTCCCATGTGTAGGTCTGACCCTCCCCTGCCTCAGGGTGGTGCCCCCTCAACCTCCCTGCCTCACACAAAGGTAACAGGACAATCAGAAATTCAGAAAGGTAAAAGTTTTCTCTTATACCTTATCTAAATAATCTAAGATGAAATCATAACTTTGAAAAGAAGGTACATAATGCTGTCTGGCATTTCTTTGTTAAGCTGTCTTTCAGATTCCAGTCCTTTCTTCAGTATGATCACAGACTCTTGTTAGCTACGCAAGGTGAGCTCTGCCTGTTTTGACAGAACTGAACATTCTGAACAGGAAACAAGGAGAGGAGATGTGTAAAGCTATCACTTAAACACACTGCTTCCTAGCTCCTCGCTTGACGTGGCTGGGGAAAAAAATATGATGATTCTTTGATACTATAGACCAGTGGGCAAGAGGCATACAGCATGTTTCTCCCCTTGCCAGCATTCTTATTAAATTTTTTATTCAAGACAGGTTTGGAAAATTAAATGGGTAACTCCAGACAAAACAGTGAATCTCATTATCCTGAGTTAGCATTTAAATAAGAACTATAGTATATTTGTGGTCCACAACCTCTAAGACAGCCCTCAGTGATCCCCACCTCCTGGTCTTCATGTGCTCATGTAAGACCCTATCCTTAGGTGTGCGCTGGACTTAACGAATAGAATATAGCACATCCAAGATGAGGTTATAAAATAACTGTGCCTTCTATCTTGGGTGCTCTCCCTTAGACCACATATGAGACTGTGGCCACAGCTGAAAGCTTGACCGTAAGCTCATGAGACACCTTGAGACAGAGGAACTCAGCTCAGCCATACCCTGACTCCGGTACTGCAGTAGCTGTGAGATAATAAATATTTGCTGTCATAAACCTCCAAGTTTTGGGATGATTTATTGAACAGCAATAAATAATTAATATAATATTAAAAATTCAAAAAGCTTTCCCTCTACTAAACTCCTCTGGTGTTTTCTGTCCCTTGTCCTTTGTGATAAAATTCTCGTGGCATGCACCAGATTTTAACCTATATTATAGATGTGCCATTTCTCCTGCTTGTCTATAAACAGAATCTCATTTCTATTAATTTTTGAATTCCTCTTCTTTCCTCTAGTTCCTAGAAATGAGCCTCACATGTTGTAAATGCTGAAGAAATATCTGACTAGTAAATATGTGAATAAATCTTGCCTTTAAGGACCAAGATGCAGTTGGGTAACTTGACATTAGACAAGGCTTCTATTTGATCTGCTAATCATTTCCTGACTCCTCATACATCTTAATGTATTAATAACCGCCTTTCAAGAATAATCTCTGCTGAGATTTCTACTGTAGAAGATACAATTAAAGTTTGAATAAATGACATGGCTTCATTATTTCTTTATGATGTGGACAGTTTATAACATGCAATCACAAATTGAAACATAATGTGTATTTCTACTATCCAACAGACGTTTTTTTGTAAAAATTAGTAATCACTGGAATGTATAGGAAAATGAGCTTGTCTCATTAGCAATTCATGGAACTATTACTAATAAGCAGCAAAGCAGTATTTTCATGTAAAAATTTATGCTTATATTCTTGCCCCCTATTAGTTTGTTATTGTTATCTCTCAACATAAACATAACTAGTACAGGAATGAGAAGAGGGTCACCAAGGTCAGCTTGGGGAAGTGGAAACTGTGGGCCTGAAATAAACTGATGTTGCTTGTGTAACAGAGCATGCCATTCTGGTTATTATGCAAATTGTTAGGAATGATATTGAGTTTTGAAGGACTTCATCAGGATTTAAAAATTTTTTTTATATTAAAGGAAATTAGGAATGATATTGAGTTTTGAAGGACTTAATCAGGATTTAAAATTTTTTTTATATTAAAGGAAATTTAAAAGGTGACCTTTTGTATCATTGGCATATGATCAATATAGCAGTTGACTTCTCCATTTTCATTTCTTGTCACATAAAGTGGAAACAATCAGTAAAGCAGTCATATATATGAATATATATATATATATATATATATATATATATATATATATATGATTTTTATACAAATGTTACTAACTAAAGGAACTGGAAATGTCAATAAAATTATCCAGGGTGAATCTGGTTTATTTGTCTTTTGTCTCCCACCCTTCAGTGTAGACCATCACTGTCAATGACTTTGTTATCTGACTCAACGATGAGGATAGTTCTGCTGGTGGCTTTCATTACTTTCTCATCAAAGCCACATTGGGCAGTTTCAGAAATTTAATCTTTCCTTCCTAGGACACCTTAAAGGACAAATGATCCTCCTCCCTCCGTTGTTCACCAGACATGGCAGAATACCACTTGGTTTAGCTAACTTCAGTTAGGTTCCTCAAGAGCTGTGTGTGCATGATGGGAATAGAAGTGCGAGGGCATTTTCCGAGTCTTCCCACATCCGTAACATGGTTGGCCTTTCCTGAACCAAGATTCTCCAGTTCAAATTACATTGACTAGCAAGAAGGTACTCCATGACTCTTAGGTTTCAATTATAATCATTTTATAAATAAAATTTTTGAGGGCTGAAAATGTCTCAATTATATGTGTCATATGGCCTCTTGAGACTGAAGGAAGGGGACAGCATACATTGGGTGAGCAAAGGGTACCTGGTACAAATGTTGTGCATAAATGAGTCAGGGCCATGGATGTCAGTCTTGGGTCTGCCATGATAACTTCATGGATTTTGCATTTTTTTTTTACAATAAAAGAAGTCATTATTTCACCTTTCCTTATCTGAGAACTGTGGACTGGGATCACAGTTTATAGGATGACAACTTAGGAGCTGGAAAGGACTTTGGAAATCATGTAGTTGCCCCTTTCTTCCTCAAATTTATAGAGAAGTGATTTCTCATTTTCACAGATGCCCTGAGCTTGATGGATGCCTGAGCTTGAGCTTTATAGAGAGCTCTTTCAGGACTCAGTCCATAACCCACCACACTTGCTTCTGTTTCGTTTCTACTTTCCCTTAGTGAATAGCCTAGAGATGTATACAAAACACCACCTGAGTTAGCCTCTACGCTGCTGCCCTGTTACAATTGTCAGCCATAGATTTCAGAGTTCCCTACAGTCTGGAGCCATACAAAAATTTTCAACTGCTTTAAAGGGATTGGATTGTGATCCAATGTTTCCCTGAGTAGTCTCCCCGTGATTCTGGGGAGGCTAAATGTGAATGTAGAAGAGCATCTTCCAGGGAAGTGGGCTCTTCGTGGAAGCCATTTCTGTGTCCATGAGCTGACAGGATGTGTTGTCGCTGTCCTTCACAAATAAGTGCAGCCTGAGAGCTGTCAGGCATGTCTGGGCCTGGGGGTCCTCGGCACCCACTGTGATCGATCATGACTGCACCTGGACCATTTCCCTATGCTAGTAATGACAATATCAGACTCCATTTCACTTGGCTTAAAGACAGACACTGATGGTCAGGGAAAAGGAGGAGAATGCTGACCTACTTCACGAGGTTAACCCCATTTCCCCCATGGTTAAGGGGCTTGGGTCCTCAACTTCTAGCCTGATTTTCCATGTTGTTTTTTGGGCATCAGTGTCACATAGGCAAGTGGGCAACTGACCAAGAACTAGCAGAAACATTACCACTTCACAACTTTCTGGGATTGTCTGCATGTGACCCTGAGTCCCTGGATTTAACTAATTTTTCATGGAAGAATTCCACTTTGAAAACACACTGAGTGCTTTTTTGCTATTCTGAGTGCAAAACTGAGGAATAATAATAATAAAAAAAATCAAAGATCACACTTAAGGAACATGAATTATGTATCAGGCTCTGAGCTAAACACATGAAGTGGAATCAGGAAAGTGAAGGGAGAATAATCATGTCTCTTGCCCAACAATCCAGAGCTCATTAGTGGTGGACTCATATTTCAGGTCCTGGTGGTCCTTTTGCAAGGCCTACCCCCTTAATCACCACCTGGGACCCAAGAAACTTGTGGTCTCCTTGAGGGTGGCACTTCAGAAACTTCTAGTCTTCATAGACATGCAAATAACTAGCATTAGTATGAGACAAAATTAAATAATTATTAAATAGCGGTGAAAGCACTACTGATGTGGGAGTACAAGGTAAAAAAGCTGGATCTGACTCAGAACGCTGCTGACTGAGGCATGAGCAGGGGATGGACCAAGGCGGGGGCGTGCTGTGTCTCAGCAAGGCCAGTGCTGGGCAGGCCAGGTGTGTGTGCTCCATGGCGACCTAAGGTGGGAGAAAAGCCTGGAATGCAGTTTGGAACAAAGTCATGATTGAGCTTGAATCCAAACTAGTTATGTGGATTTTATCCTGTAGACAATAGGTGCCAACTTTAAATTTTAGAACCGAGTGTCATGAGCTGCCCTGTGTTCTGGGGAAGCAACTTTGATGTCCGTAGGTAGATTGAGGTTGGAGAGATGGGAGCCGGGAGGCCTGTCAGGGCCCAGGTGAGTGGTAGGAGAGGTTGAAGTAGATCAGGGACAGGTGGGTGGGGGATATGAGAAGTAGAGATATGGCAGTGGAAGGCCTGGTGACAGCTTACACACATGGCGGGGAGGACATTGGTTACTAGCATGGGTGTTAGAAAGGCTGCAGGAGCCTCTGGGGAAGACAAGGTAGCCCGGGAAGGACAGGTTGTGAGACAGGTTTTTGAGCTAAGATTGTAACCCCAGTGACAGACTCAGTTCTTGTGGGTGTGTGAGGGTCCTGCAGATCACCTATGTGAAAATTCCTAGGGGAACCCAAAGTAGAGCCCAGGGAGAGATCAGGGCTGGAGCCATTAGTGTAGAAATGCCTGGTGAAACCCCCACAGTGGGTGGATGGTTGAGGGAGGTAGTGGAGAAGCAGACAAGAGGATGAGGGCATGATCACAGGCACCTTCCCCAAGGAGCAGAGGAGAGCTCCGGGTCAGGGGGCATCTGAAAGATGTGATAAGAAGCAGGGGATAAGAAGGAGGGTGATCTAAGAGATGGCAGGAGAGGCCTTTAAGCAACAGAGAGAACTTTCCCCATCTTCATTTCAAAGGTCTTACTAATTTTTTTTTAAGGCAAATGATAGAAATCAACTAGCCATGGCAAACAGAAATAAAGCAATTCTCTATCATCCCCCAGCTCCAGTCAGGCTGTTCAACACAATTTATTTCAGACACATGAAGATGTGTTTCAATGTGCCTGGGAGCAGTCAATTAAAGAGATTAAAGGCAGAGAGCCACTGAGCCACTGCAGCAAAAGTATTTAAGTTGTAGTTCCTTCTGCAGCTGTGATTGCTCCACTTCTCAGCAATCAGAACTTCCTTATTCTCTGTTCTTTCTGGCTGTTGGAATCAAAGGGAAGCTATTTCTTTTCCTTCTATTTTTTTAAAGATCTTAGAATCATAGATTTCCATCATTTTCAGTACTTATCCTATATAATAAAAGGGTAATATGCAAATAAACCGAAGGGCAGAACAACTAGTAGCTATGACGTGCACTGACAACCAAGGGGCAGACACTCAACACAGGAGCTGCCCCCAGCCCTGATCGGGGCCTGCTGGCCAACCTCTTGGTCCCTTCCCCCTGGCCCGCAGGCTCCAATCGCCTGATGGCAAACAGGGAACTGGGGGTGGGTGGCAGCAGGCATGAGCGGCACCAGGCCAAGGCCCCCGCCCTGCCAGTTGCCCCTCACACAACGGGCGACCCATGCCGGGGGGTGGGCAGGCAAGCTGGCGGGAACGGCCAACCTCTCAGTCCCTCCCCCTGGCCTGCAGGCCCCGATTGCCCAATGGGGAATGGGGAACTGGCAGTGGGTGGCAGCAGGGGCCCAGAGGTTGGCCGTTCCCGCCAGCTGCTGGCAGCCAGGGAAGATGGCCCTGAATCCAGGCCAGGCCTAGGGACCGTACATGTGCACAAATTTCGTGCGCTGAGCCTCTAGTATTTTATATTTCATCCAAGCATAGGAACACTTCATTTAGTTTAAATTACTTTAGCATGTCTAAAGAACTCATCCTTCTATCCCCCATTTATAGCTGAGCAAATCAAAGTCAAAGGTTTTCCTAAAATTAAGTATTGTAGGTTAGGCAGCTTAAAAAAGAAATCAAACCTTTGTTTGATTTCATTGACCTCTCCAGACAAACCTCATGTCAATATCTGTTCTTGTTGAGTTAGGACACTTATAAACCTAGAGTCTTAAAACCAGAAGCTTCTGTGCAAATCACCACATTCCACCTATTCTTTTTACTGACCGATGCTCACTCTAGTTAATAACTTACCCAAAGTCCTGTGGCCAGAGATTTCTGGACCTCACCAGGAAAAGCCCACAACTCCCATAGTTACAGTATCTTTTCATTCTGCCCGCAGGCTCAGTCCCACCCCCCGAGGGTGAACATCAGTTGGGCAGGAAGGATCTGAGGAACTCTAGTAGGCAGTTCACTTGAGTTGGCTGCCAGGCCTGAGATGTCTTTCTGATGCAGCTTTGACACATGGCTTCAACCTCATTCTTAAGAGCAGATCCCTGGCAGCCCAGTTGTGCTAATTGAATGTCTGTGTTGTTTCTGTGCCTCAGTTTCTATCGTGGTCCTATGTCTAGTATCTTAGTCCCTGCTGGACATCAGAATCTGATTTAGACCCCCTCCTGATGTCATGGCTATACAGTGGGGCCTTGATTTATGAGTTTAATTTGTTCCGAGACCGAGCTCGTTAAGGAGCTCGTTAACTCAAATTACTCTATCAACTCAATGCAAAAAATCGGCCAAGAGACAGCTAGTATCTCAAAAAACTCGTTGGTCGCGACACTCGTAAGTCAAGGCCCCACTGTATCTTTGAGCTAGAGCCAGAGTCTGGGGCCCTGTCACTTTCCCATGAGTCATGAGCTTGAACTTCTCATTTCCTGGCTGCCAAACTTTGCCCACCTGTGAGGAGACGTTGGCTCTCTCAGGACTATTGTGTCCAGAAATATTTCCACCTGAGGCTCTGGACTTCCGGCCCTTTTGTGGCTATGTTTGCTCCTTCAGAGCCTGTACCACCCCACTGGGAGAGGCTGCTCTTGGGTCCTGCCCCTACACCTAGTCTTCCTTATCCTGAGATTTTACACAGAATTAGTGAATAGCACAAAGCCTGGATTCCTAACTTCTGAGTCAGCATTTACCATGCTTTTTCTTTCATTTCCTGTAGAACTTGGGTCCACCACTTACTAGAGTGTGAATTTAGGCAAAAATTTCTACTTCTGTTGGCATCACTTTCATTAGATGAAATATCGAGATGATAATATTAACTCCCAAGGGTTGTTACAGGTTGAAATGAGATATAAGAATTTGTGGTATAGACAAAAAATGTTTGATCTCAGCTGAGGGCTATGGCTTTTGGCACTCATCTTTTTACAACTAATTACCTGCATTCTTCCTGTGCTAAATATTGTAACAGGAAGTTTACAGGAAGGCTAAGCACTACATCTGTGGATATGCTTTGGTGCAGCAATATTGATCCAGCTCTAACGTGGCTTGTTACTGATTCATGCCTTCACTTACTGCACCATTAATCTGGGTAAGTGTGGACATGCTTTTGAATGTTGGTGTCATGTTTTCAGGTTAGCTATGCAGGGGCATTGAAAAATATACCATGAAATGGAATCAGTTGGCCCTATTTTTAAGGTCCCACCCAAGCCTTTCTTGGCCTGTGTTTTATCTTTTATAAAATAATGGGCATGATGATACTTTTCTATGAAAGTGTAAAAGCAAATTCCATTTGGAACAAAAATGAAGGAGAACTTTTAACTGAAATATTTAGCAGACAAAAGCAGCCTGTACAGTGCTCGATCTCCCCAGGAACTTCTAGGACAGTGGTTCTCAACCTTCCTAATGCCGCGACCCTTTAATACAGTTCCTCATGTTGTGGTGACCCCCAACCATAAAATTATTTTCGTTGCTACTTCATAACTGTAATGTTGCTACTATTATGAATCGTAATGTAAATATCTGATATGCAGGATGGTCTTGGGGGACCCCTGTGAAAGGGGTCGCGACCCACAGGTTGAGAACCGCTGTTCTAGGAGGTTCTCTAGTACCCGGCTGTCTATGTATGTTATCTTACTTAGATAAACCAAGGTCTAACCTTCCCATTAACATTCTCGATGTCTTTATAAGAGCACTAATTAAATAAATGTTACAAATCTTATTACTGTCAAATCACTTTTATCCAAAGGTCATGATTCCAACCAGCTGCCTGAGGAGGAAAAGAGACATCTCATTGCTGAGCCCAAGGTTAACGGATCAACTGCAAATTAGTTAAAAATTGTAAAATCTAGGTGTGTTTTAATGATGGTTCAGAACCACACGGCCTTGATGATATTCACTGCTGGGTGGTTCAGACGCTGGCCAGTCCTGCGTGCAAACAGAAGACCTCACTTAGAAAGAAGGCCTCCTGCCTCAAAGTCATGAAGCCTATTTCCACTACCCATGTTCTCCCCTTAGCACACCACTTAACTGGCAGCAGTAAATTCTTATTGTAGAATCATTTCCTCTTGGGTAAGTTACACTGTATTTGGATTGAGAGTGTACTTCTGAACCCACCTCCTTGTCCAGATGCCCTGGAAGTAGCCATATTCCCAAATTAAAGAAATTTGCGAATTGAAGAGCATTAAGAGTGTGCATCAGCAGTAGACTGTAGATGCCTCACTAGCTGATTTGGGCCTGCTGAGTCCTCTTAGAGGCAAATGTCTTACAAGTCATGAGTTATAACGTCTTCCTTTCTTATATATAATAGAATCTGGGAAGCAACGAGGTGATGCCTTGCTGGCTGTAAAAATGGTGGGATTTTTGAAGTGTCAGAAAGCAAATAATAAAGCCAACTAGCTATGCTTTCCTGATGCCAGTTGCCATCATATCTATAATTTAAGCTTTTTCAGGGAGCAAATCCCAATGTGGGTGGCGGGCGGGCTTTGCTGTCTATTGCTATTAGATTTCCTTATCCTTCCTCTGGCCTCTCTCTTGGCCTGCCCATCCAGGCTGTCAGACCTAATTCTTTGTTACATGTGTCTAATCTGACCATTACAATACTGACAGCTTGACTTCAAAAGAGGAGGAGAAGGTTTCTTCTCTAATCCAAAGAGTGTTAGGAGACCTAGGATATTATTAGTATTTCAGGCAAACAGCGCTTCATTCTCACCAAGCAGAGAAACACTTTAAAAGAAATGTCTAAACCACTCGGTATATTAAGGCATCACTTTCTCGCACAAATTGTAACAGATGTTGTTTTTCTTTATTTTTCCCCCCATCGTGGAGAGACAGAGATTTGGGAAAGATGTCAAATCACAGAAAGCCACAGCACATCACAGCATCAAAAATGTAATCTGTGTTTGTCTCTTTGTGAGGCAGCAAGGCAAGTAGGCATTAATATACCTCTTGAGTGAAGTAGATCCAAACAGTTTATGCCTCTGCCATGATGGGCAGGTGACTGCCTTGCCAGAGTTATCCTCCTTCTCTCTGCACCCTAGATATCCACTTTCTTTTTTCCATCCACGAAGCAGCCAGCAGGACGGGCAGGAATCAAGAGCGTATATATTAAGAACTTTGGTCAAAGTCTTACTATTGAGCAATGAGATGGGCTTGGACTGAGCAGCCCCTGCATGTGAAATGTACATCTCGTTATGCGTTGGTTACAAAAATTAAGATAACAGCAGGATTAGGAAGATAAATGCACACAGGGCATTGCTGTAGTTGGCATGGAAGTGAATGCTTGTTTACTTGATGTTTCTTCAGGCTGGAAGCTCCTAGGGAATGACTCTACCTCTGCTTCCAAACACACAAGGCACGAGGCAGCGGGGTTTGCTGCTCATCCTGGTTGCTGAATGTGACTTCGGGTTAATTTTTCAGGTCCCTAATCATGCAGCAAAAGGATGGTGCTCTAAATATCTGTCTGCCTGTCTACCTACCTTCTATGTCTACACATACACACACATATGGTTTAATATTCTTAATGTTAACAGATATCAAGAAGAACAGTGTTATTATTTTGAAATAATATAAGGATATTATAAAACAGAGTTTATAGTAATTTATATATCTATACACATAATACATATATACATATATATATATATATACACATATATAGGTATACATGCACACATATATTCACATACACTGTCTTTCAGAAACGAACTGGCACTACTCTGCTGTTCTCTTGTTCCAAGGTTGTATAGCAGGCTGGTCAAGGGCATTTATGGGTCCCAGAAGAGTGATGTTGACATCAGCTGGAAGGGGGCAGCCAGGCGTGCCCTGAGCATGAACTTCTAAGAGGTGCTACTTGCCAGGTCTCAGCGATGACACCAGAAAGCTTTCCACTGGGTAAAACCCAGAGTTTTTAACTACATGGAGGTTCTCACTAAATGTTTATTGAATGAATGAGGGAAAGAAAAACAGAGAGAGAAGAAAGCCGGTGGGGACCGGCTGGGTAGAAACTCTGACAGAGTCTGCTTGGATCCTTCAGGTAATTGGTAATGGTAACCTGTCTCAAACAGCATCTTCCTTTCCATGGTATTGCTTATACAGACTTGCCAGATTAATACATGGTGATGAGACAAATGGAAATGCAACCTTTTAATTACTTAATTGCTGGCCGGGAAGTGACGGCTGACTGCCAAAAAGCTAAGGCTTGTCTGCAATAGGATGGCATTTGGCTAAAGGGAAGTCTATTTTTCCACTTGTCCTTTGAGGCAGTTGTTCATAGTTTGAACAAGTCACTTCTAATTTACTTATCTTACTTTAATTATAAATTGTTCCCACATAACTAGCCTTGCTATAAACTGAGAGAATGTTAAAAAGTTGGGAAAACTATTTAGAAGCCCAAGTAATAGGTCACTTTCAACCTAAAGGCAACACTTGCAAATTTAATGGAAACTGTAGTTCAAAAGCGTATATAGAAATCTTCAAATGCTCAAAGCTGACATGAAATATTATTTTTTAAAATAAAAACAATTAACTACTGATAAAGTTGACTATAAGTACATAATATCCTCTTATTAAAATGATGTCAGATAGATTCTGTAAGGACACCAATGGCATCCGGTGGAGCAACCAGCGAACCAGGACCTCCATATCCGGGAAGCCTGTCGCTGCCAACACAGTGTTTTAGGATGAAGGCCAAGCCCGGCCTGCCTTGTCCTTTCTGATTCTGATTTGTGATGCGCCTGACCTTGAGCTGAGTTGGCCAGAGTCTGTCTGCCTGACGGTGGCAGCCTGACTCTGGCTGGTGGGTCTGGTCTCCCTTCCCGTTGCTGCATTTCTCTGCTGGGTCATCTCCATTCATCTGGCTCCAGCTGATGAACCTGGAGCTGGACCCTGTTTGCTGCCCTTGCTTGAAACTTCAGTTGATGGTCATTATCTTGAATGTGACCCTGACTCTGCAACCCACCGAAGGAGAAAAGCAGGCAGTGCTGGCCGTGTTGTCCCATGACGGATTGGGGTCCATATTTTCACAGTGAAATTAAAAGAGCAAGCACTTTGTAATGAATGCCTCTAGACGTTTGAACACGAGCTGTGGAAACTGGTCCTCAGAAGACTGGGCTTCCTGCTGGGTCAGTCTGGTAGGGAAGGAGCTGTGCCTGCCTTGCAGGGAGTGGCAATCCCACCTCTTAAGAAGCATTGCCCTGCAGGCACCATGAGAGTGACAAGGTTACTCTTTGGGGACCACACTGGCACATGAGAAACTAGCCTATCCTTAGGGGAAGCTTCAGCCCCGAGATCCATGAAGTAATGTTTCTAAGACCTACGTGCACAGTGGTTCATGGTTTAAGGGACTGGCCTGCATTGGTGACGGGTTCCAGAGCACACACAGCCAGGGACCTGCACAGGGCCGAGCCAACCTCCACTCTCCATGTAGGGTGTGGCCACAGGGCAGCGGTTCTCCAAGTGTGGCCTGGAGACCCCTGGGGTCCCCAACACTCTTGCAGGGGGTGGGGGGTTTTTGAGGTAAATCCTGTTTTCAAAATACTACTTAGATATTTTTCACTCTCCTCATGAAGTTTTCTAGAGGCCACAGGATGATATTACAACAGACTGAATGCAGAACAAGATACAAGAATCTTCCATTAATCAGATATTAGAGACTTGCAGAAATGTAAAATAATGTCACTCATTATTTTGCTTAGTTTTGAACAATAAAGTTATTTTTCATAAGACAGACTATTTTTGTTAACATGTAATAATAATTTTAAGTGAATTAATAAATGAATATTTAAAATATTCTCAGTTTTAATTTCTAAGGTGATAATTATTCCCTATATGGCCAACACAATTTGGGGTCCTCGGTAACTCTAGAGACTGTGGAGGGCGCCTGATCCCCAAAAGCTTGCAGACCGCTGTCCTAGTGGGAAATACGTGGGCTTTGGAGTGAAACTGACCCAGGCTTGAATCCTGACTTGCCTTGAAGTGCCTGCGCTTCAATTCACTCACCTAGTTTCCCTGCACTTCAGTTTACTCACCTATGAAGGACGATAATACTAAGCCCCAGGGAGCTGCAGGTGAGCTGAGATACAGCATGGAAAGCGGTGGTAGCTAGCAGGCACTCCATCGCCGGGCCCACAGCTGCCTATCAGGCCCTTAGCCCCTGTTTGGGGAGGAGACTGACCTCATCTGTCCCTTTGTCCTCAGCCAGATGCAAGGAGGAGGCTGCTTTCGATGAACTTCAAGGACCTAATTCACTCCTGCGGGCTCCTTCTCCTTTCCTCTTTATCTGTCCTCTCCTGAAGATTCATGATAATTAAAATGCCTCCTGCTCACTCTGTGCTTTGGGACACCAGATGGCAGGGGATGGGCCACTTCACTCACAAAGGGAGGCGCACGAGGACGGCCACAATCACCGCCAGCTCAGCTGCTGTGTCCTCTCCGGTTACAGGTGGCACAAGGGGAGCACGCAGCGTCTGACCACTATCTCCAATAAGTGGGGAGTCCACACAGATCATGTTTCCTGTGTGTCTCCAGTTGGTGGCTGCCCCTAGGCTGCTCCTTGCAGATCCGTGCTTTCCCTGGGGCAGGCACCAGAACTGACCCAATCAAGTGCCATATGTGTATGGAAAGGCATGGGCAGCCATAAGCCTGCCGGCTGGGTGCTAGGTGTGTGAGCCCGAGTCTATGCATCACCTGCATGTGCTTTCTCCCACTCTGTGTCTTTAAGGCTATGATCTTAAGGTCTTTCTCTGGGCGATTCCATGTGGTACTCAGGCCTTCACTCATCATCTGGGAGACAGACACTTGCAACACCCTCACAAAGCCAGCACAGCATATACGCAGGCAAATGTGGAACACAAGATTGAGTAGGAAAAGCAAAGCACAATTACTCCAGATTTTGAAAGCCATATGTAAGTATGCCCAAATCTGTGTCATTCAGGACACCATTGCTCACCTGGGTGGTAGAACTCGAGATCTTTCCATTCATTGTTGGGATGGAAACCTTTTGGGAAGGATTAGACTATGGATTGGGCAGCATGGGGAGAATCTGAGTTGGCTATGGATTCTCATGCTGTTTTACTGTCATCCGTCTGTCTGCCTCAACCTTGCTCTGACCCTCTCAGTCCCACCCCGCGGGGTTTCTTTCTCTGGCCTGGTCCTATGACCTCAAAGAGAAAATGATCCCACAGGGACTATGTGTGCCTCATGGTCATCATTTCACTAAGACAACATTTCTCCAAGTGTATTTTAGTGATCCCATGCTTTCGTACTTCACATAGGCGCCATCAGATGATCAGGGTGGGGAGATGGGAGGAGGAGCTGTATTCATAGGGCCCAAGGTGGTCCTTACAAAGCCCA
The DNA here is from genome assembly GCF_000147115.1 of Myotis lucifugus. Lineage (NCBI taxonomy): Eukaryota > Metazoa > Chordata > Mammalia > Chiroptera > Vespertilionidae > Myotis > Myotis lucifugus. Next base: position 10,883,614 of record NW_005871065.1, on the reverse strand, counting down.
AATTGAAGAACCATTGCATTATAATCATTACATATTTCAATCTTGTGACCTTGATTTAGAGACCACACTTGCCTGAATCTAAGGTTGGGGTCTTATCTGATATTTTCACTGGATATTCCAGAAGACTATGGCTGCTATGCAGGCGTAGGAAGGAAGGAGTGGTTTTGGGGGTACCGTGAGTTGCAACTTAGTTATGAACAGGACACTGGAAACTGAAATTGGCGGAGGTGTGGGGAGTGTAGGTCTGAGATTTTTTTGGTATTTCCTAGAGAGACAATATTTAGCAGATCCCTTTTAGGGAAGAGGAAGTAAGGTGGAAGTGGATGAATCTAAGGAGTGGGAGGAAAATGTGAGGCAGCCTGTCACGGGCTAGAGAATTTTAGGTCTAGTAAAGTTCTTTGCAATTCCAGTTGGCTTCCTTAGAATTCGAAACCTGTCATTTGAAAGGCTGACTTATATGTTGGCTGTGTTCTCTGAAATGATGTTTTCTTCATTGTGTATGGGTATTTGGGACTTCCCATCTGTCTGAGCTGTGCCACAAAGGCACCGATGGTCTATCTGTCCTAGAATGTGAGTTTCTAGGAGAGTAACAGATACTTAGCATGTTGGGGACAGTGAAGAAACCCAACGGGGTGGCAGCAAACTGGAGACACTGCAGCTCCTCGATGGCCCTCCCAGAGCCCTTGGCATGCTGGGCTGCCCTGTCTGGGTAGCTTGTCCTCTACAGCCTTCCTGTGTGTGTGTGTGTCTTTCTCTCTGTGGGGTTCTCTCGCTCTCTCTCCTGTTCTTGTCTTCACTTTGCCCAGAAAAAAAGCACAATCACCTGTCTGACCCCTGCCTGTTAACCAGCCTGCTCTGCCCTCCCCAGGGGCTTGACTGGCAAGAGCACCCATGTCAGGAAACTGTGTGAACAGTGTCCCTTTCAAGGACAACCGGGATCACACATTTGGCTTCCTGCCTGTACTCTCATTTAAAATCTCAAGGCCTCTAATACATTTCTACACATTTTGGGGGTGGGGATGGGAACAGGGACATGTATTTTAAATGACAGAAATAGCAAGAGAGGCTTAATGAAATCAGGTAACATTCAAGATGACACAGTCTCTTCTGCTGACACAGTGAACATGTAGCTTCTGAGCTGTCACTGGGAAGAAGTTAATTCACAAACCTATTGTTTAGCTACTGGCTTGTTCTAGAAACAGTGGCTATAAATGCCACTTGTACTTGAGGCTGAATTATCCCTTTTTTCGTTTGGTGCTTTCTGCTGCCTCCCGGTCAGTCATCCCCCTTTTGTACATATGGACAGTAATAGCTATAGGAAGTGCTCGGTTGGAGAGCGTGACATGGCCGTACCATATGGTCCTGTCAAGACACATGTTGTGGGAAATGCAAATCCCTCTTATAAAGTCAGGGGCAGAAGGCAGGTTCCAACCCCATTCTGAATAAATCTCTTTCCTTGAGGTGGACCAATGCAATGCAATAGCTTACTCATTCTAGAAAACCTTCATTGGCGGTAGATGGAAAACAGAAAATAGAGTGCTTTTGTGCACTAAAATATTGCCATGACACATAATAAAATTTTGAATTTGAAATACTATAAAATTGGCAGGCAAGTAAACTTTTGTAGAAATCTTGCCATTTCTATAAAACCCCCCAATACACCAAAGGATTATTTTTTTCAGATCATAATATTTAAAGGCAACAAGAACCTTAAAAACTCTTTTGTGAAAGGGTTACCCTGGATATCCAGGCAATAAACTTATCAAATGTTTTATTTGACTTTAAAATTTTAAAAGTCTTCAGATTTCCATCCAGCCCTATTTCCTTACAACCCTATCTTTTCACTCATTTTTAGTTCCTTCTTGTCTCCAGCTGATGGTTATGAATCTGATGCTGGTTATGTTTTTCAGATCTTTATTTTGAAGATGAAGGCACAGAGAGGTAAAGTAATTTACTGACGGCCACAGTGCCAATTACTGTCCAAGCAAAGATGAATACCCCATCTATCTCCCATCACTTCCACTGAGTGTTCTTTCATTGCAGGATGCTGCCTTGCCTCAATTTTGTAATCCAAGCAACACATAACAAATTTTTTTAAAAAAGAAAGCCCAGTCAGCTTGGCTCAGTGGTTGAGTGTCAACCTATGAACCAGGAGGTCACAGTTCGATTCCCAGTCAGGACACAGGCTCGATTCCCAGTGTGGGGTGTGCAGGCGGCAGCCGATCCATGATTCTCTCCATCATTGATATTTCTATCTCTCTCCTTCTCTCTCCCTTCCTCTCTGAAATATATTTTTAAAATAAAAATATATTTTAAAAATTCAATTATGATATATTTTTACATAGTATACTATTTTGTCTGATATGGAAATTTGTAAAGACATAAAACAGTATCTCCAGAATGACAGCACAGACCAAATCTAAGCAATATCTAAACAAGGACCTGAGCCACTGAGAAGCTTTCATTTGCACCCTGTGGAGGTCATCGTCACCTCCCTTTCTGCAGCCGCCCTGGTGTGGGGTGACCAGCTGCACTGTGAGCAGGTATGGGGTCCCACAACTCCTGGGAACCCTTTTGGCTATAGGCAGCTCATTTTGGAGAGAAAGAGGGTTTCAAGGAGGGTGAGAAAGTTTTATTTCTCCCATCCTTTCAAAGTACACATACACCTGCTGGGATATCAAGAGCCTTTATATGTAAAAACTAGCTTTCTACCTGTAAAAAGACTACAGGGGCTGTAACTAAAACTGGGAGATAGTTTAGTTTGGCCAGATTTCCAATGATGTTTTAGGATGTATATGGACCTCCCAAAGAGGAAGTCACCCCTGAGTAGTTAGATCAGAACCCCTCAGGAAAGTTCACACTCTCAGGGGGCTTTGAGATCTTTGGGAGGTGCCTGGGAGCAGGGCCCACTCATCCCACATAGAATCAGCTAAATTGGATCAGCTAACTGCGTCAGAATATTAAGGGGTGAGCCCAGGCAGCAAGGTTTTTCAAGATGTGCAATGAGACCTGGGGCTTCGTTGGACATCAGCTGATTATGATAATGGGACTTAAAATGCACACCCTGCTTAGGAGTGTGTGTGCACGTGCGTGTGTTTGAGTGTGCGTATGTGCATGCGTATAAGCGTGTGCGTGTGTGTGCACATGTGTGTGGTGGGGTGGAACAACAGGAAGGAGTTCAGAGGAGATAAAAAGAAAGTTGTGCTTCATTAACAGCCCAGCTCTGATAACGGCAAAGTCACAGCCCACTCACTGTATGGTATCGATCACAGTTGTCCCTGACGGTGCCCCTCAGCCACCTCTTACTTTCAGGTCACAGGTTTCCAAACCCGCTAAGCCACCACAGACAGGCGACCGTTTCGGCTTCAGTGCACCGCTCAGACAGGGGGTGGAGGTCTGTTGAGCACAGCGGAGGGGGGCTTTCTTTCCACTGTTTTCTGAAAACCTTTCCATCGAGGTTACACAATAGAGACTAATTATTGCGCCAAAAAAGTTTAAATTCGACTAACGTGATCTGTGACATGCAGTGTCTGGTGAAGAATTTAAGCGAATGCCACATAATTCACCTCTTAAAAACATTCAATTGCAATGAAGAGAATAATTGAGGTGAAAGTTAATTTTATTCTGAATTATCTAGAATATTGCCTTGTTTCTCACTTTACAAATACAGACAGAGAATTAGATGAGCCAATTATAGGGAAATGGTGGGGAACTCTCAGTCCTCAAACAAAAAGACAGAATTTGAAAATTTACCAACATTTCCTTTATCTTATATTGTTTTAGGGGTGTGATACACAAACTGCTCTCTGAAATACAAGGGTAGCTATAATTATTGTCAGATGTTGTAAAATATATTCAAGGAGACTTCACAGTAAATGTTGTGCTTTTCTTATAAATGACATAAATATAACTCAGCCACTACAACAGTTGGAAATTCCAAAGTGCACCTTCTTTAAAGCATAGTTTTAGTTATCGAAGCATTGTTAACCTTCATCAATTTATTTTTTAAAAGCCCATGGCTGGGTGGTAACATGAACAGAGAAATGTGCACTCAGGATATATTTATTCTTCTTCAAAGAAATCACAACCACATGTTGTCAGTTCTACTTCACTCTCTCATGCGAAAGTCAATATCCAAGAGTGAGGAATGACGGAATGCGGGGGCGGGAGGGGGGGGTGCTGGCCTGAAGTACAGTGGGGAAGTGGCTGAAAGCTTTGCCTTCCACTGCATTGTCCTTGTTCTGTCCACCCGCTCTGGGGCTCTGGTGACAGCACTGTCTTTCCTTCAATCAGGTCATGCTCTCAAACTGACCCTCAGTTACCTTGTTGTTGTTGTTTTTTAATATATTTATTGACTTTTTACAGAGAGGAAGGGAGAAGGATAGAGAGGTAGAAACATCGATGAGAGAGAAACATCAATCAGCTGCCTCCTGCACACACCCTACTGGGGATGTGCCCGCAACCAAGGTACATGCCCTTGACCGGAATCGAACCTGGGATACTTGAGTCCACAGGCCGACGCTCTATCCACTGAGCCAAACCGGTTAGGGCAGACCCTCAGTTACCTTGAATGTTCCACGACACTGAGTTCATCCCTTGCAGTAGACCTTCCTCTGGCCCTTTATCCCAGCGAAACTGTTGCAGGGTATCTGCCTACCCAAATGATAAACCAGTGAGCAGAAGATATAGATTTGCTGCTGGGATGTTCCCCAACCAAACAACACATGCATTTTCAAAAAAGGCCGTGTGTCCCACAAGAATTGAGTGTATTGAGTAATAGCAAAACTGTCAGCAGTCTTTTCAGTGGGAAAATAATTTGTGAAGGGCAGTTTTCTCTGCTGCCCTTAAATCGTATCTCTGGGATGATTACACTGCACCTAGTGAGGTCGCAGGATGGACCCAACTACTTACAACCCCTCCTCACCGAGTCTTTGTCCTCAGCTCTTGCTTCTCCAGTGCATCCATCCTGCTCACTGTGCTGGGTGACCGCTTTTGAGCAGTGAGGTCCAGGCCACTCTCCCCTCAATAACCTTCCCAGGTTACCAATCACCAACCACACGAGCTCTGTTTTCTGGACGTCCTGTGGGCTGGGTCTGTCCTGCCTTCCTGGCCTCTTGTTTGGTTACACTCTGGCACGAATCCTGAGCTCTCATGGCATCACAGGGCAAGGCAGTGTTGTGGCTGCTTTGATCTGCCCAGCCCACCAAAGCTTCCTCCATATTAGCAATAAGGCGGTTTCGCTTTATCTTTCATGTGTTCACTGGAGTAGCACTTTTAATTTCCTCTAAGAATATGTTCTCTGCATTCACAACTGGCCAAGAGGACTAACTTTCAGCCTATCTCAGCTTTTGACCTGCCTTCCTCATTAAGCTTAATCATGTCTAGCTTTTGATTTAAAGTGAGAGACATGTGACTTCCTTTAGTGTGTGTGTGTGTGTGTGTGTGTGTGTGTGTGTGTGTATTGATTTCAGAGAGGAAGGGAGAGGGATAGAAAGATATAAACATCAATGATGAGAGAGAATCATCAATCGGCTGCCTCCTGTAAGCCCCCCACTGGGGAGAGAGCCTGCATCATAACCCGGGCATGTGCCCTGACTGGGAATCGAACTGCGACCTCCAGGTTCACAGGTTGATGCTCTACCACTGAGCCACTATGGCTGAGCATGACTCTTCCTGTTAATTGAATATTTAGAGGTCATGGTAGAATTGGCCTCATGTCTATATTGTTGTGTCTCAGGAAATAGGGAAGCCCAAGGAGAGGGGGAGAGTCAGGGGAATGGCTGGTAGTCAGAACACATACAATATTTATCCATTAAATTCACTGTCATTATGGGCATGGTTTATGGTGCCTCCAAAATATTACAACAGTAACATCAAAGATAACTGACCACAGTTCACCATAACAAATATGAGTAAATGTTTGAAATATTGAGAAAAATATCAAAATGTGACACAGGGACACGAAGTGAGCAAACGCTGTTGGAAAATGGCACTGGCAGACTTTCTCCACACAAGGTGACCACATACCTGCAACTTGTGAAAAAAAAAACACAGTATCTGTGAAGCGCAACAAAAGGAGGTGTGCCTGTATTTTGTTCTAGAAGCCCCAGCGGACTGAGATAGTCTGCTATCTTTTTTAATCCTCACTGGGCCAGAAATGCATTGTTCTGCACACAAGACAGAAGAAGGTCAAGGTGATGACTAGGGAATTACTCAGGCAGATTCACAGGTACAATCTCAAGATTTGAGAAAAATCTAGTTCTCATTTATTTACCTGGAAAAAGGAGGCATCTCTAGTTTATGGTTTTAAGATAGAATTTATTTGAAAAGAATGTTGATTATTACCAATCTCTTTAAAAAGAATGCTTTGAATATCTATTTGAAACTAGTGGGCAGCTTGCTGATGTCCAACCATGACTTCCTTGCCAGGGACAGTGCCATCTACAATGGGGTTGATGACTGTGGAGGGCAGAGCAAGCCAATGGCTCCAAGGCTTCCATGTATCAGGAAACAAAAAGCAATTTCTGAGTTTGTTATCAAGAAAAGTTTCAAACAAAACAAAAGTGGAAAGATTAATATGAGCCTGCGTATATTCATCACATAATTTCATCTGCTAGTCTGCCTTCCTTGCTTTTCATTTTTCCTTAAGAAGTATATTCCATGCATTTGTCACTCCAGCCTTACTTCAGAAGAAAAACAAGACCAGTTATGCTTTAGAAATCCCAGGTTTTAGAATTTCCTGCTTGATTCATTATGGTGTTATGTAACTTGATTACATTTTTGTTCTTTTCGGGAGAGGAAGTGGAGCTATGTCCTTCATAAAGCTTCATTTTAGGAGATATACAATATCTTGCCCTACTCTGTGATGCTACATTATGAAGTTTTCTATCAAGCTTCTACCACATGACTTTAACCGTTAATGGGAGTATTTTTAATTGGCAACTTTGGAGTAAAATGTTGAAATCTAAGTTATTTCCAAAGTGTTTAATAATCTTTCCCCCCTTTTGGGCTTTAAAAATATGTGAATAACAATTCAAACATAGTTTTAAAATAGATTAATGCATTTCAATCAATTGCAGTCATTATTTTAATTACAGTTGTTCCATCTGTGGCAATGAAAGTCCATTCATGTTGTCTTAGGTTTCCTTTTAATCTGACCTATAACTCTTTGGTAGCATTTTTGCTTTCTGGGACAATAAGATATTCCAGGTTCATATTGTATATTTCCTCCCCTGGGCGGGGCATCAGCCTTTCCTACAAAGAATTCCCTTTCAGTAGCCAATGATATTTAGACTTGACAGTCAGGGCTCTTTGTGTAGTGACTGCAATTTTTCATTTCTTCTATTCCTTTTTAGTGGACATATGTGTGAAATATATATTTTTGAAAAAAATCGTGAGCTCATACTGTTGTGTTAAATATAAACTAGAAATAACAGCTTTTACTTATCTTCTTTCATTTTATACTTATAAACTTTTTCTTTCACACCAATAATCATGGTTCCTAACACCATTAATGTAATTACTTTTTTCATCATTGCACACCCTTTATAGGATAGTTTCAAATGATTGGCACTAATACTACACGGTAAGTTTGACTGCTTAAGGTTCAGATTTCTTTGCAGCTCTATTTTTCTTTAGAATATGATCACTAAGCTAGCTTAGCCAAAATACTGTTTTAAGGACATTTAAAGTAAGTCTTTTCTTTGTAGTTATGGTATTAACTTTGCCTACAAGTAGGTTCATTCATATATTTATTTTTATTTTTTGGTATTTTTATGTTACTTCCAAAATCAACTCTATAGGGTGAGGCAAAAGTAGGTTTAAAGTTGTTTGTGTGGAAAATAATATAAAAATAAATAGATAATAATATAAGAATAAACTGTTTTACATACTCACAACTGTAAACTTACTTATACACTGTATATTACAAAGTATAGTTAGAGACGTATCCTTTCATTCCTGTCCCTCCCATCTTATTCGTTCCTATTTTCATTAATTTTGGTTTTCCCTTCTACTGTTTCCTTTTGCAAAAATGAGAGAGACACAGATTTTTCCTTACATAAAGGGCTACTATGAATACTTCTTTAAAAAATTTAGTTTTGAACAGTCTATCTTTAATATTGCTTCAAGTAGAACATATATTTCTTTCTCTTTTCTGTTTAAAGCTAAATTATGCTGCATTGTGTTGCTATATCCTAATTTATTCAACCAGTGTCTTATTGATGGACATTTGGGGCTGATTCTAATTTTTGTTATTATGATTTATGTTGTAATGAATAAACTTGTTAAATATTTCATATTTTGGAGCCATAACTTCTTAATAGATTCTATGAAGTGGGGTTGCTGGGTCAAGGACAAATGCAAGGGTAAACTTTGTTAGATATTGTTCAGCCACAGTCTGCAGAGTTGTATCATTGTCATCAACTGCCTGAGGGCTCCTGTTTCTCTACAGCTGCCCCAACACATAAAACTGTCACACATTTGATTTTGTCAATGTTATAAGAAAGTAGTGGCATCTCAGCACAGTTGCTCTTACAGTCAGGGAGATGAACCACTTTTGCGTGTTTTATATGCCGACAGAGAATGTTGTCAAACTCATGGTTATTTTTAGAGTAAAGCACTTAATCAAACTCACCATGTAACCTGCCAATTTAAGAAATCAAATTTATTTTTAGGCTTAAAAATTTGATAACAGGGGGAAAAAAGATGGAAATGACTTACAACTTTTCCCCCTATAATATACTGGGGGGCTACCTCAGATAATTAAACCTCTCAGTGCAAGAGGCAATGACAAAGGAGCCAACTTATTGTCATGGTCACTGCCATGGCCCTGGGGAAGCAACCAGCTCCAGATGGTTTAGGGTCAGAAGTTGGCAAATGGAGAATATAGAAGGAGAAAGCAAAATACCATTTTGCAAATTATCACAGAAGATAAAATCTAGCATTGATTTCCACCCCCTCACATGTATTGTGTATTTGTGTTCCTTCTTTACTACTTGCCTGTTGATTTATTCCATTTTCCTTTGAAATTTTATATTAAAATGTACTTCTTCCAATACATTTTCTGATGGATTCCATGAGACAAACAGCACAAATTAAACTGATTCAAACATGGCTTCTAATGTAAGGAGAAAGTTCCAAAGATTCAATGCTATAGGTGTTGATAACATCAGGATCTCCTCCATGTTAAGGAAAAGTTGGTGTAAAGTATAGTGCATGTAGATGGAACAAAAATGCAGGGCTTTGTGAATTCTTGAATGTAACAGCAAATGACACAGGACAAAGACGAATTTCTTTTTGACATTAAACTTATATTTATTATTAAGGCTTTATATTGCTAACCATAAACTCTAGGTTAAAATTGACAAATTATGCCAATAACCTAACTTCCTCTTTTTTGGGTATGTGTGCGTGACTTACAAAAACATCACTAGAAGCTTAAGGCCATGAAGGTAACTAAGGAAAGAAGTAGATTTTCTTTTTGTTTTTAAATATACCTCAGCCTGAAGCCTCTATATGCTCACAAATGAGTTGTTAAATTTATCTCGTGACCTATGGGCAACCTTACTGGAAACGGAGATAACTGGAGACCAGTTTCCATTAGTCAAAAATTGGTTCTTTCCCTTAGCATTTTTCCCTGGGATCAAGGGCTTCTCAGAGGTCCCTGTACAGCTTACACAAAACAATTAGGACATAGAAACCAGCCCTTGGCACAGACTTTGACTGTGAGCCTTGGGTCAGACAGAAACAAGGAGAAGTATCAGATGTATGGGTTCTAGCAGGCACTGGAACCTGAGGACATAGAAGTGTTTCCAAGTAACAGAAAATACAAGTAACTAAGCAGAGATGGGGGTGGTTTTCCAGGGATTTAAAGATAGGTTTACAACTTCACTTTATTTCAGCAGATATTTAATAAGTACCAGGACTAGAAGAGCCTGGCAAACTAGAGGCACTCAATAAATAAATATTTGTTAAATGAGTCAAGGATTGTGGAACTCTGGAGTAGATTCTATAGGAGATAAAATCTAGCACTGACTTTTTCCTCTCACATGTATGGTATATTTGTGCTCCTTCTTTACTATTTGCCAGGTGATTTATTCCATTTTCCCTTGAAATTTTATATTAAAATGCACTTCTTTCAATATATTTTTGATGGCTTCCATGAGACAAACAGTATCCATTAATCCCTATGTAGTTTTCCTCTTATATTGCTCTTTATTTTATAGGGATATATATATATATATATATCCATCCTAAGTGGCTGTCCGACTGTTCAACCATCTGACCAGTAGCTATGACGCGCAGTGACCACCAGGGGGCAGACGCTCTGACTGGTAGCTATGACACACACTGACCACCAGGGGAATAGATGCTCAATGCAGGAGTTGCGAGCTGCGGTGACTTGGCAGCTGAGGTTCTCAGGTGATGCACCTGGAACCAGAAAGGAAGGAGCCTGATTCCAAGGTATGTCACCCGAGAACTACCCTCTTGCAACCCAGGACCCCTCGGGGAATATCGGAGAGTCAGTTTCAGCCCGATCCCCACAGGCCAGTACATGAATCTGTGCACTGGGCCTCTAGTTTTATAATAATCTTGGATGTTCTGAACATTATTTAAACTCTGAGTAAGTTACAATGACTTGGAGTGACACATCAGCTAGCAAGAAATCATTTTCATCAGTATGAAGATTGTATTAGTCTGCTAGAGCTACATAACAAAGCACCACAAACTAAGCAGCTTAAACCACAAAAATTTATTGTCTCACAGTTCTGGAGAGTAGAATTCAGAGACTAAGGTGTCAGCGGTGCCATGCTCCCTCTGAAGGACCTATTCCAGGCCTCTCTCCCACCTTCTGCTAGTTCCCTGGCTTGTGGCACCAAAATTCCAATCTTTACCTGGTGTTCACTTTGTGTGTGTGTGTGTGTGTGTGTGTGTGTCTGTTTCCAAGTTGCTGCTTTTTAAAAGTAGACCAGTAATAATTGGATTAGGACCTATCTAGTGACCTCATCTTAGCTAACTACATCTGCAAAGATCCTATTTTTAAAGAAGGTCACGTTCTGAAGTATTGGGGATTTGGACTTCAACATATGAATTTTTGGGTGTCACAATTCAACTCATAAGAGAGAACTTTGTGGTGAGATTATGAATGGAAATCAAGTAATTGCTATGAAATGCCTGAGTGCAATCCAAGGCTGAAAGGTCTTAACATGGGATTAATAAAACCCATTATGTTCCATTGTCTTATGAGGTGGATGTAGCTGAGGAAGCCTGTCAAATATGGAAAATTTAAGAGTAAAAAATTGCTCTTCCCCCCCCCCTTAGAAGAAGGCTTTTGAGAAAGTTCCAGTAAGAATGAGAGCTATATAACTGGCCTTAAAGCAAATTATCTTACTAAGATGCCTGAACACATATATTAAAATTTGTAAAGCAACATAAGGGTAAATATTAAATGACAAACTTCTGACCGTACAATGCAAACAAGGTAAATAGATTGCATCATTGTGAGAATTTTTAAAAGTAAGGAGAGATTGACTCCTAATGGCAGTGATAGGAGCTCAGCACACCCTCCCTCCAGTGAATCAGCTTTTTAAATGCTAATAATTATTTTTTTAAAAAAACTTAAAGTCTCCAAAAATTGTCCTAAGGGACTACATCAAATGAGGAAGCATCTATTCAAGAAAATCTACTAAATCTCTGTGAAAACAGCAAGACACTATGATATTTGAGCCAGAATGTGCTCACATTCACTCCTCCCTTCCCCCAGCTCAGTGTGACAGAAGCTCTATTCTGGGTGGGTGTGGCCGAGAAGCTGTGGCTCCCTGTCCTATCTCTCAGTAGAGCTACAGTCTCACCCGAGGAGGGGTAGGCTGTTGGCATCACCCCCAGCTTCCAGCTCCGTGTTACAGAAGCTCTATTCCAGCTGGGTACAGCCATAAAGATGGGGCTTTCTTCCCCAGTGACCCCCCACTTGCAAGGATGTTGCTGGCTGAAAATACTGGGCCCTGATCTCCCTGCCCCATAGGACAGATGTTCTATGCTGGGAGGGACCAGCTGAGAAGACTGGGGTCTACTATATCTAACCAGAACTCCAATATTAGAGCAGAGGTTCTGTTCTGAGAAAAGTGGGTTGCTGACTGTAGTCCCAGCTTGGTTCAGTGGCATAGAGACTATGCTTAGGGGGTGTGAAAAGGTGACATAAGTGGAGCCATTTTAAAATGGAGCAAGAATAGCCATTACTCGGGAACTGCCTTGCATGTCTTGCTCTTGATCTGGGCAAAATAACCTTTAGACCGGGCCCTAGCAACATTGTCTTATAAACAATTGTAAAGTCAACAGGAAAAGCAGACATCCTACCCCAATTACTATTGATTATGGACAGTCTTTCATAGAATCAGTAACCAGTCATCTACAGCAAAAAAGTAATACAGCTTGTCAGTACCAGTAGAAATTTCTTTCTTCTATTCATGTAATTATTCTCTTTCTATTCTCATAAAAACCCCTTGACTTCACCCTGTAATTAGAACACTATTTGGGTTTCTGCCTGAATCTGTGCTCCCCAAATTGCAATTCTTTTTTATCTCAAATAAATGCTTGTTGCCTCTCATTTGGTCTTTTATTTTTAGATGAATAGGGGAGAGGTAGGACTTAAGAACAGAATGAGTACTCCAGTGTATTTGCCTAAAAGGGACCGATTTTATTTGAAACAGAGTATGCAGAAGTTCATGCTTAAGGGCATTGCCAAAAACCATGGAGATCTAAATGGTGAGAAATTAAGAAGGTGATCTATGACACTTTATAGGAAGAGTGAAATGATAGATCATCTAGAAGTTGAACAGAGAGAACCAAGGAAAGAAACAGCGGAGAAAAGCCTTCCTGGGGTCAAAGCAGCCTCAGGATTGACAACGTCCTGTCCCTTCAAAGGGGTACAATTTTAATTAGGTCAGACCATGGACAATTTATGCCACTGAGTATTATCAGAAATGATAGAGCAATCAGTGAGTAATTAGTGGAGTCTAAAGGCCAGGTGTGATACCAACAGAGACAGACCAGGTAGAAGTCTAAGTGAAGATGAGGGAAAGAGACAGAGAGAATCCAGCAAAAGCACTGGCAAATTAAGACCAAGATTTCAAGTTGCTGTAACTTCATATGATATTTCATGCGACGTATTATGTTGTTAATAAGATATTTACTAAATGGTATGTGTTAAATCTGGATTTTTTTTAGGAGGGAGGGACTAGAAAATATAATACATGTTATAATAAAGTTTAAGTTATTTTCTTAGAAAAGAATTGAAAAATTGTTTTAAAAAAATAAAGTAAATGTTAGAAGAGCAAGCCCTGTTGATTTATAATAAGGTACATTAATTCCACTGGTTTGTACTTTCACTTCTCATTGTGAAATATAGGGTTCCAGAGGTTATTTTAAAAAGAATTATTATTAGTTCCATACTTATCTCATCTTTGCTTCTACATCCCATGATATATTAAAGCCAAATTGCCATAGGGGCAGCATAAATGGCATCAACTTGACTTCCATTTTGGCACTAATGGGTGGGACTTCATCAGTACAGAAAACTTTTTATTGATCACAATTTAAAAAGTGGGCACACATATTGCAAAGATGTCCATCTGCCTGGCCATTATTAAAATGAATGCCTTTTTGTTCCGCTATCTACAGACCATTAGATGGGATTTTTACAAAAACGCTTTAATCAGTTCTTTTGTGAGGTCTGCTAATTGGCTACTGGAGACAACCAGCCACGAGAAAAATCAGGGCCATAACTCCCTTCGGGGGTACTGTCAGGCGTCCCCGCATCATGTGTGAAGGTCACGCATGGAGTGGGCTCTCTGGGGCCGGCTCAGAGGAGGCCCAATGAACTTGAAACACAGTGATGCAATACATACCCTAATCCCAGGAAGTGGTCTCTATGGATTTGAACCTTACTAAATGTGGCATCCTCAATGCTTAAGTTGGTGATTATTTGTTCTTCTGTAGTCCTATAAAATGGATAAGCATTTTGATGTCTTGACATTTCATTAGGCATGGGTGTATTCTATTTCAGATAGTAGTTGCTCTGATTTCAGAATCTCTTTAAATATGCTTTGGATAGCCCTGGCTGGTGTGGCTCAGTTGGTTGGACATCTGCATGCCACAAAAGGTTGCTGATTCTATTCCTGGTGAGGGCACATGCCCCAATTGTGAGCTTGATCCACGTTAGGGGACATGCAGGAGGCAGCTGATCGATGTTCCACTCTCACATCGATGTTTCCCTTTCTCTCACCCTCTCCCTTCCTCTCTCTGTAAAAGTCAATAAAAATATTTTAAAAAATATTCTTTAGATAAAGTGATTTAAAAGAATTTTAAAATACTGTACATATGCAATATCTAAGCAATCGATAGAGGAAAACAAAGGCAGCACACAGAATATGAAGGCATAATTATATCTTTGTTTCTATCACACTCATAGTTCTTTTTGGATTCTTTTTGTTAGTACAATGAAATGCTTCTCCTCTTGGTTCTTTCTAATGGTATAGGCACACTATGTACAGCAGTAAGGTTGTATACTTTCTAAGTGGTCAAACTAAAAACGGACCATTTCTTTTTAACAAATATGCCAAGGTATACATCAAAGATAGACACTGATTTTTCAAACAATTTTCTAAGGAGGTTGTTCTATCTCCTCTCTTCTGTGATGCAACTTTGCTTAACATTTTCTGGAGTTGGCTTATTTTATTCACTTATTCAGCAAATATTTATTGTGTACTTATCATGTACTCTCTGGAAACTCCAGGTACAAAGACAAATGAATCATGATTCTTGACTTCAAGAAGCATACAGCTTAGAGAGGAAGGGAAAAGAAAGGTAGACACCTGTGGATATGTGTTTCATGTTCTACTGAGGGTCAGAGAAAGCTTTAAAGTGAGGAGGTAATATCTGAACAAACTCTTAATGGATTTTGCCAGATTGAAATGGAAAGGGGTCAGGGTTCAGAGCTAGTAAATAGTAAATGCCCATGGCTGGCCTAGAGTATCTAAGCTTAGAGTATTGAAATATTTTCTATCATTCAAGTAGAATATTATGGGAAATGCAGAAAGACTTGGCCAAACAGTAGGCAGAACTTCTAATAGAAGGAGTTTCAGTCAATACACCTATCTTTTTCTTTATAATCACAATTTCTGGTTGACCCCACATTGTATTATAAATTTAGAGTATTCTTCTTTACTAGACATAATTCTGTAATATTTTTACATTTTCCAAAAATCATACTTACTGTCAAATTAAAAAATTGTTGTATTAAGGACATTCAAAAATTGTTGTATTGAGGACATTCAAATTGTAATGAGGTCACCAGTGATGATAGTAATTCTCAAAAAGAAGTCCCTGGTGTATTTGAACCATGACTAAGCCATGAAATCTGTTTTGGAGGTGATGTAAATTATTTGAAATTTGTACATTAGGTGTATTTTCTACTGACTCAGACTCACTACCTTATAAACATACTTTGTGTGGGCTGATAGATGGTTTCACAGGCATTGCTCAGTCACTCTCTGCTACTGGCTTTGATTGGTTTTCTCAACAGCCTATATTTACTGTCATTATGCCTAATTCTCTGTTTACTAGTTTGTAGGTAAATGTTTCCACAGTATTTTGCTGCCTCAGTAGTTTTAGGGATTTTTTTCCCTCCAGTTAGAATAACCCTAATTCTTTTAGTCATTCTATCCAATGGTTCAGTTAAAAGCAAACAAAGCAAAAAGCACAGAGCCTCATCTGCAATTGCCATTTCTCATCCTATTTTTTGGCTTTTATCTGCTCCCTCGGTAAAAGTATTTTATCAGTCAAATGGGAGTTGCAAGGCTACTATTTCTACAACTTTTGTGTTCTGACCCTGCAGCCATTCTTTCTCACTCTAATCAGGATCTGAGAAGTTAGACACAGTCAATAAGCTAATGGAAAATAAATAACAAACTTGATATCTTGCACAGTTTTCCCAATGCACACTCACCTATCCTCCAGAAAAGTATTTTCCTTAAACTTTTGTGCGCATGCCTTTTCTGCCCGAGGGAAGATCTGACTCCTACTTGCTTTTCCAAACTTAGCTCAAGACTTCCTATCCTCAACTCCACTGGACACCTCCAGGCACGTAGCACAATTTGTTATTCCTGAAACATGCCTCATGCCTTGTGCTTTGATATGGGCTGTTTCCGCCTCTTGAAAAGTTCTCCCTCCCAATATTACACTTTCTAGTCACATTCTGCATGTTCAAAATAACACAAAGACGATTTGCAGCAGAAACTTGTGGATTAGGACTCAGAAGTCTCACTTGACTCCTCCCATCAGTGATTGTATGTGATAATATAAGACAGAATGTGACACATTTTATGGGGAAATATTGTGTGAAGTATAGTGGAGCGGGCACATGTGCTGTCTCTGCAACCAGACCGACTAAATTTGAATCCTGGTCCTGTCCTTCTTTCTTCCTAGTACCTTAGACATTATTTTCCAGCACCTCTGTTTCCTTTTTATTTATTTTTTAAATTTTATTGTTTAAAGTATTACAAATAGTAGTACATATGTCTCCTTTTTTTAATTGACATTGGAATAATAAAGTGCCTACCCAGCCTTCTCAGATAAAATTGGGATAACACTAGAACTTTAAAGGCCACTGGGCGGGTTAAATGAAATTAATAGGGCAACGATTAGATCATTGTTCTAATTATTAGGAAAATGAAAATCATTTCAAAAATGTTAACTATTTAACACATATTATCTTAGCAAATTCCAAGTTATAGCACCAATTACCTAAAAAAAAAAATCAAACCAAAACTTTCTGCTCTTTCAAATCCTTAAAATGCCTAACCTGAGTGTCTCCGTAGTTCCCTTTACACTTGATTAAATGATTTACTCTCCTTCGTGTCCCTCTTCATTCCCGTAAGCAGGCCCTGTAGCTCTCTGCTGTGTGTACTGAGGATCAGAAAATGTGCCAGAGACTTGAGATATGTAAAAAAATCCTCTTCTGGTCAGATTAGGTAGATCAAAGGCTGGGTGAATGCAATTGCTTGCAGCCTGTTTAGGCTTCAGCATTTGCCCTGTGGTGTATACATGTACTTATCTGACTTCCACCACCATTCAGCCTATCCACTGGAATATTTGGGGAATCAATGAGATCATGTACTTAAAATACTGAGTAAGCTTTGAGGAACCAGAAAAGAACTCGCTATTGTACCTGGGAAAAAATTAAAACAAAATACTGAGAAATAGAAAAAGTTGTTAAAAAGTATAGTGTTTATAAATGGAATTTCCTTGTAGAATATACATTGAGTGGCCAGATTATTATGACCAACCAGATTATTATGACCACCCTATCAGTACAATGAAGTGAATTAGTTATGCAAATAATAATAATAATAAAACCTTGAGAGTATTTGTTTAGGAAGTTTTCAATATTCAGTATTTTTGAAAGTGTCAATGAAGTACTGATGGCATGGTCATAATAATCTGGCCACTCAGTGTAAGCTAGCAGTTGGTATTAGTTGGGCAACCTTCTATAACAAAACAATTTTTTATAGACTAATTTTTCTACCGTTGGGATGCTATAAGTGTCAATGGACTCAATACCTAACTGAAATTTTCAGAAGTGAAGTTCTGACCTTCCAAATGCCCTCTCTTTCTTCTTCCAAAGGCTTCGCTGCAGTACTCTTGGCAACATTAAGCATCACCTGATTACCTTTATTGTTATAAACTCTAAAGCAAACCACCTCAGCCATATCAGCCAAAATATATCACCCCTCAGTAACTCAGTATCATATTTTATTGTGCTTTTCAAAATCTAGAAGCTAGCATTTTATTCTTTAAGATATATTCACAACCACTTTTAAAAAGTGGTGATCTGAAAATAAATGCTGCCAATTTATGTAAGTGTCATGTTCAAAGTGATCTTGTTCCAGGTCAATGACTACTTCCATTCATTACTGCATGTTCCTGTTGGAATAGAGTTAAATACAGTCATTCTTTGAGTTCTACTAAAATATCAAACCTCAGCATTAGACACATAATAATTCCCTTTCTTTGTCATTTAGGATAAAGAAGTTGACAAAGAGCCAAAACCTCCTGTCTGGCTGGAGGATGCTCAGCAGTCCACCAATTTGAACTCATTTTACTTAACCTTGAAGTTAAATATTAACTTGGCCTCCCAAGAGTCCTTCGTCTGGCCTCAGGTTACTCAAGCCCTCCAGAGCCAATGCTCACTGCATTTGTTGGGCTCTTGTCTCTTACTAGTAAACTCACTGTTGTCCCAGAGGATTTTTAAACCTCAGAAATCTTCCAGCTAATGACACTTAGACTCTGCTCGGCTCACTGACCTATATTTTTAGTGCAAAGTACTTTCAGCCTTAATATTTTTTGAAAGTATGCATTTATGAGAAAAAAAAGTTAAGCATTTTTGTAAAATTTTTAAGCAAATTATCTTCATCCCATTAGACATCAAAAGTAATCTTTTTCTCACAAACTCATTAGTATTCATATCAGAAGTGCTGAGATATTTTATATCATCTTAGGAAAGTATAGGGTTTCTAAAATTGGTGGCCATCTCTTCTCCATTTTTACAAATACTAGTAGGCTTTATTATTTAAAGCAATTTTAATTTAACAGCACAAATGACTGGAAGGTATGAAGAGTTCTCATATACTCTCTGCCTCCACACATGCCTCGCCTTCCACCAAGAGTCCACGACCAAATAAACTCATGGAATTCGTTAGAAATACATCACTGTTTCTTCCCTCGAGAAAGAAAAGAAAGAAGGAAGGTGAAAAGGAAGGGATGGGGAAAACTCAACAGCCTGAAATATCACAAGTCAAAGATAAACTCCAGAACCAATGAGTTTATCGTGCCTGCATGCCCTGGTGTTGCCATAATTTTCCACTTCCTTGGTGCTTGCTGGGACATCTATGTGCTGCACCTGCACCAGGTGGCGACAGGAAAAAAATATGAAACAGTAACCTGATATTATCAGACCCCAGAAAGGCATTTGTGGAAACACTAATTAGATTTTCTTCAGCCTTTTTTAATTTAGTGAGTTCTAAGAGAAGATCACACCTCTCCTAACACTTATAAAGAAAATTTGTGAGTGAGATTGTGTGTGAGTAGTACCTACTCGATGCTCAAAGCAACATGTTGCCATGGTACCAATCAGATATTGTCTTCATCAGGGAATAGAAATTACAACTGTCTTGTTTGTCCCCAGTAAACAGTTTTAATGCTTGGAGAGAGGAAAAGTCTGATTTTGTTGTTGTTACCTGGTTTTGAAACAATAGCACAATAAAATAAGTAGAATACGAAATAGTGCAATGAGGTTAGAGAAACAGAATCCCCAAAAGAAGCTCATTATTCTTATGAATTTACATCATCAAAAGATGTGGAAATGCATGAATTCTTAATGGTCAGAAACAATGGTGTCATCTCAAATCAAAGGGACTAATGGGTGCAAGTGCAAGATTGATCTGGAAGCCTAATTGGCTGTTTTTATGGCTTTAAAATTCTGACCTTATATTAGAGCTATAAAATATCCATTGTGCTTCAGGGAACACTTGTGCATTTGGCTCTCATAATACAAGAAATATTGCAAATCAGGAGAGGTAACCCACTATGGAGAAAAACAAGGGAATGCTTAACCTAAAATTCAGGAAAGTGGTTGCCCATGGGGATGAGGTGGAGGGAGGGAGGGACTTCATAAACACTGGTAGTGTTGAAGAGTATTTTATTCTTCTTCTTGGAACACCACATAGACACTATGTATACTCACAATAAAATGTACTTAAAGGCATATATGGAGAGTAGAATATGGCAAGTAAATGGATTGGGGGCAGTGGATTCAAGTTGAGTCAACATGCAGAGATGTAATTCCATGCAAATAAAAATCACTCATCCTCCTGTCTGAGTCTCAAAAAATTCTTTTTCTCAAGTTATCGTAAGGACGCCAGCCCCAGGACTCAGTGGGAGAAAGGGCTACCCCACTTCCACCGATAACATTACTACAAACGTGCCTGATGCTCTGACTCCTCCTCAGGGCCCTGCAGATCTGCCTCCCAAGCATTTCTACATCCAAACTCATTTCACTCATTCTTTAAGGTCCAATACTTCTTCCACAAAATTTCCTAGCATCGTTGAATTTGAAATAAATATCTCCTTCTGTGTCCGTAAAACATTTCAACATGAAATGTACTTTAAATAATTTTGGTAGCTGCTTCACTTTTTTATTTTGGTTTTTAAAATCTGTGCATTTATTTACTGTCATTTAGTTCAAAAGCCTATGTTAAAAACATTTATTTCCTTTTTACATAATTGGGAATGTGTTTGAGATATTTTAAATTTGAATTTTAACTTCATGTCTCAGCTAACAAAAGTCTGGAAGTACCTGCCGTCATAGAAGCCTATACATGGCAAACTCCTACATTTCAATCCTTCCCTGAGAACTTCCTACCCTATGAAATTGTACAAGTGTTTGAATGGATAATACTGTGGATGTTTAGAAAGTTTTGGAGTTCTGGAGTCTTCTTAGTCTCACAGACTTTTTCTACAGCTGTTGGAAAGCTGTGAAAATTTAGGTTCACAATGAAAATGCTGACAAAACCTTAGGCAGGCAGTGTGCTCAGCAGGCTCTGTCCTTCAGCAATCAGCGGCTCATTGTGAGCTTTGAGGAATGAATCTCCATGTGGTTTTATTCCAAGGAACGTTTACATACCAATCGAATCAGTCTCTTTCCCCCCCTCCTGCTGACATCTGGCTCCCACAGTATGCAGGGCTCTAGATCTGTTGCATACATACACACTCCATGCATGAGCAATTATTAGGAAAAAAAAGGCTTTCCTGAATCATTCAACAGGAAATGATCCCAGTTCTTTATTCCTGCTGAGTCATCAAGAAAACATTAGCTTATGTGTCTAAGGAATGCTTTAAAACTCAGTCTAACTCCAATCTGCCTAATAAATGCAAAATATATTTCTAAAACAAAAGGTACCCTTTAGGATGGCAAAGTTTATCTATAAAGAACAGGTTTTGTAGTTTCATAGTGAAAACTATCTACGTGGTTGTGGGAGCTTTGCTCATCTACTCACCCAACCAGAATTGGGTCAGAAAATCCTGATCACGTGACTATCTGTGGCTTCCTAGAAAAAAAGCTGGTTGGGGAACTAGCACAGTTAGCCATTTTTGAATTTTTTATTAAGTTGACCTCACCTTGTCCCTGCTCAGGGAGCATTTTGATTACTATTCACAGTAGTTATTCTTAGTGTTTAGAAATAATAGTCAAAGTATGTTGATATTCAGTCTAAGTAACCTGCTCTGAGTTTGGGATAAAGGTCAGGTGAATGGAAAATTAAACGTGGCTTATTTCCTTGAAGGTGTGAAAGTGCTGAAAAACTACTCAGATATGAGGAGCTTGGAGGTTGGCAAAGAAAGAAGTCATGAGAAAGACAAAGGAACAGTGAGTGTCTGGGGACACTCCTCACTGCAGACAGTCCGTTATGTGTGCTTTGTTCTGAACAGGGTTGTACCAAAGTATCTGTTTCCTGTTTACATCATTGGAAACGTGTTTTAGATTTTTAAAATTTGAATTTTAACTTCGTGTTTTAGCTAATAAAAACCTTTCACCAGGTCTCTCCCCTCCATAGCCATGCATGTGCAATTAATTACACTATCTATTCACTCACACACATGTTCCTATGTCTGAACATGCCTTTGAGCTCACTCACATCTCACAGGAAAGAAGAGTAAGGGAGAGAGAAGAAATAGTGAGTGGAAAAATACCAAGATGTGTACTTGATTATTGGAGATAATTAAGTAGAACCTAAAAATAGGACCTTATTTCATATTATGTTCAAAATGATTCAAAATCAAAACTATTCACAGCTGTGCTGAGGGCTGATCTACCATATAGAGTTGATTTCAAGCACTTGAATCAATCATAAGCAAATGAAGCTTCTCTCTGTTCTTTTTTTATGATCCTAACTGCGATATTTACTTATGACCTAATATTCATCTGTATGAAAATTTTCCTAGTTTTCTTCCCACATATCTTTTTTTTTTTGTTCTTCTAAGTATAACTTCGGGTGGTATCAGGACTCAGAGGCTATCGAATATGCAATGAAGAGATCAATATTATCATTGCCCCATTACACTTCATTGTTTATTCTGCCAATACTTTTCAATATGGTAGAGCAATATGGCCAATACACCATGTCAGTTTTGTAAGTCTCTCCTTACAAAGTTGTTGAAAGTGATGAGTTTTTAAAACTCAACTTCATTAACGTACTGATCAAGCAGACTGGTGGTTTACTGTTTTACTGATTTATTAATTGATAATCCCACATATTGAATAATACAAAACATAGGCTGGAAAGTAAGAAATACAGGAAAATAGATTGTGCTTTTTTAAAAAAGCATACGTGCAAGGATTTACCCTACTAGAGAGATCTTTCAAGTATGAGGAATATATCTTATTATGTGCTATAAATAACACAAATTATCCCGTTGTTTTGAGGACACTATTATCACAGGACTTCTGAACAGACTTAGATGTGGACCAAACCAATGGCCTCTTTTTGCTGGTTTTATGTTGCTCCTTTTCCTTACAGTACATGACAAAATGTTAGGCTCCATTGATGAGACAGTCCTTAGGCTACCTTTTTCATGAAAACTTTCCTGATTTTCCAACATTCCCTGACCTCCATCTCTTTCAAAATGCATGGCTTTTCTACTTTCTCTATATCATTTTCCATAAGAGATCATTCTGTGTCACCAAAGGGCCTTAACGTGGCCAACATTAGAACATAGCACAGTGAGTGATAATAAATATTTTTGGTCTTCTTTTTTCCCCCATTAGATTAAATTCTTTGAGAGCAAGAGCTATGCCATTTTTTTTTAAATCAATCACAACTAGCATAGCGATTTGTCACATAGCAGGCATTCATTCTTCTTTCATTTAACAACTATCCATTGGCTGCCTACTATGTGCCAAGTATGGTGGTTCCACGCTATCAGGAAGGCATGTGTAATAGCCTTTGAGTGCTAGCATCATCACCAGCATGACCCTTGTTTGTGTGCCTTTACTACATTTGTCAGCACCTGGGAGGGAGGACAGGCTGTCTTTCTTGCATCCCCACAGGGCTTTGCACGGAAGGATATGGGCGAAATTTAACATATTTACAAAGCCAAAAGAAATCACAACTGTCCAATGGAGGGGCTGCTATTTCACATTGTGTGTGTGTGTGTGTGTGTGTGTGTGTGTGTGTGTGTGTGTGGTTTAGCTCCTCACAGGTTTTCTTTAGTCAGAATTTTGTCCTAAGTTTTGAGGAATTTATTTCTGCTTTCCTTATATTTTGACTCAAATCAAAAGTCTCTGGTGAAGCTGTTCTTAACATTTTGTTTTATCAATAATGATATACTGCTGCTTAATAGACTAGATTTAATCAATTATGTAAAGGCAGATACAATGAAGTTACAAGGGAAGAAATTAGGCCACTTCTTGGAATTAAGCCCTTCATATTTGAATAGGTACCATTAAGAGTTCCTTCCCAAATCTCAGGAGATTTGCCCCAACCTCAGTCCTTGTCACATATATTGCCCTCACTGAACCCCTGTGCATTTGGACCAGAAATATGAGACATTGTAAGATGTTTCTTAAGAAATGTACTTTAAAATGGGCAGTTTGACATTGTGGATCAAAAGCCTTCAAACCTGACTTGTCCCTGAATCTAGTAATTACACTTTTAGGTATTTACCTTTGAAAAGATAATTAAGGATATTTGTGAAGACTTAGTTCTTAATGTGTTTATCATAATATTATTTATTATAGAAAATATAGATGATAACTTATGATTTCAAAACCAGGGACTTAGTTGAAAGGAAAAGGATAATCCATACGTTGGTATATTATGGAGTGGTTAGAAATGATGTAGAATTATATATGTTGTTGTGGCATATGCTCATGATATGCTGTCAAAAAAATTTTAATTCTATTTTAACATAATATATTAAAACATGAAAGAAGTTTTATAACTGTAAGCAATAAAATACATGTCATCCTTAATTACTCTTCAGTGGCAAGATTTTTATTATTTCTGAGTGGCAGGAAGGTGATTTTATTTTCTCTTTTTGCATACTTGTGTTTTCTATTTCTCTTCAAAAGCAGGTGTAATAGAGAATAAAAAGTTAATATTCAAATTATCCCAAATATGTAGAAGTGTTAAAAACACAATATTTTGGGGAGAACTTTTACCCTCTGTGTTATCATGAGCTGCCTTCCCGGTGAGATGGTGGACCTGCGGTTGCATGTGGGTAGTGAAGGTGGAATTGATCAGAGACTCATGTGTCCGGTAGAGTGATGGGCTAGCTGCCCTTTACCGTCCCTTCCAACAGAGTCTGTGATTCAGTCAGAACTGCCCCATAGTGAGCTGTTAAGCAAAGACTGTGTGGCCCCTTCATGGAAGATGGTGAGCTAGATATGCCCTCAGGGCTCCTCTCATTTTAGACTATTCCATGTAGAAAATGGAACAGCTCATTTTGGAACACACCAAGATAAATTAAGTGTTTCTAAATATGTTTTGTCACGTTGTTTAGAGTGTCAAATAAAGTTTTAATAAGAAGTGAACTTTTTTAGGGCAAATTTTGCAGAGCTTCACACACCATCATGCACACAATAGACAGTCAATAAATGTGCTAATTGACTAATAAAAATAGCAACTGCAAAGCAGGCAGATCTAAAGGGACACCGTCCCACTCATAGACTGGCACCCTCTTTTCCTCTCCAGCAGAAATCCAGAGGGGGACTCAGGCACATGCAGAGAGGGGGCAGAGGTGGAAGGTGGACGGACTCAGGCACATGCAGAGACGGGGCAGAGATGGAAGGACTTGGGCTTGAAGGTAGCTGGGTTTCTTCTCTAACCTGAGACAAGTAAAGGTAGCTGGGTGTGGCTCTACCTGCTTTACTACAACATTGAATAACTAAATCCAATGACTTAGGTCTTGAAAGTCCTCATCAGGATATGACAAATGAGATGGTTTTCTCACTTCAGGGGGTCTTAGTTACTCTCGTTAGCTGGGACAGTGTCTGCCACAAGTATGGGGACAGCCCCTTTAACTCTGACTTCCTCGGCAGTCTCACAGGATGCAAGGCAAGAATAGTTAGAAACTTCTTTCAGCCCTCTCTTCTCTCTCTTACACATTATTCACAATAAACTGTTGGCAAAAGGGGCAATACGCGAGTTTTTAGAATACGAAGAAATCAGAATAGAAGTAGGTGTAAGTGTGTTTTCCTGCTCAGCAAAGTCTTCCTGTGGGAAGGCATTTGTTCATAACTCACTCTACACATGACAGCGAAATACATTTAGAGTGCAGAATGAGATTTTCCAATGAGAGTAAGAAAGGGTGGAGATTGGAAATGAACTAGAGCTATCAGGGAAAAGTGGAAACATTTGGGCTGGTAGACTGGCAACCACTCGCATCTGGTAATGGTCTGATTTCTTTTGTGTTATCTAGATGGCTCCTCTACAAGGAAGGGTTGTTTCTGCATGATGGGCATGCACACCTGTCTGTCAGAGTCAGGTGACTGTTAAATGCAGCCTGGACTGTGGTTTGCACACACTCTTTGTGAAGGTTACATGGCATGCCCTGGTCCTGCACAGCATTCCCCAGGCTGCTCCGTGGAGAACGCTCATGGACCACATGGAGCATGGTGCTGCTACATTGCTAGGGAAAGCCTCCAAGCATGTCAAACTCATGGCCGGTGGGCCGCATGCCTTGTTTAAATAATGAAGCATGCAACCCACCGGCCGCGAGTTTGACATGCTTGTGTGGGCTCTTTGTAAATGAGTCAGTATCTTCTCTGTCAGCTATAGGAGGCTGGGTCTACAAAATCAAAACTGAATGTTCAGAGAATACACTCACAAAACTAACAGTGACTTTAGAAGCCCTTTAGTCCAGTCTGCTCATTTTACAGATTCTCAGGGCTGTGCAAAGGCCAGGTAGGGTACCTGCTCTCTATAGAAGGTGAACACGTATCTTCCTATCTTTGCTTTCACCATTTAGATAAAATCAAAGGTCCTAGATGGGGCTGAGATGTTGTTTGAAAATAGAAATGACAGGTCTTGGACCACATCTTCCTGGTGATGTGTCCTCTGCATGGAGACTAACGGGAGTTCCATTGCCCATCTCTGTTTACCAGGCAGTCTCTCCCCCCTGCCCCATCTCTCTTCTCTCTCTCACTCTCTCTCTTTCTCCCTCCCCTTGCTTTCACCTCTCCCCCCCCTCTGGTGGGGATATGGGATTGGATTAGAAAATCATAGCAAAGTATAAATTGGAAATTCTCTGATCACAGATGCTCTACCAGGTGCTGTAACACCTACTGTGCCGTCTTAGCTGTGCATGGACTGTTGGACCTCCTTGAGTGTTCTTTATACTCAGAGTTGGATGTTCCTAGGGAAAATGCAGCAGTTATGTCTAAGGGACAGTGTGGCATGAAAAAAATTGCATTCACATTCAAGGTTCCGCTCTTCCCTGATTGCTGGTCTCAGAACAGGAACCAATCTGTCCTTCCTGGAACAGTACAAACTGAGAAACAATTATACTTGAACAGTTCTCCACGGAACCTGTCAGCCTGCAGCACAAGGAGCTGTCTCTGATTTAATTATTCAATAAGTAAGGAGAGCGGAGAAAAGATTTTCACAGCTAACAGTATATTGCAGAGCTATATCAACTTCCATAAGAAGAATATAATTTTTAAAGAAAAGTTTTTAAATGTCATATTTCTTGTTTGATTTTCTTATTGGTTTTCAAAGAGTATCCTTCAGCGAGTAGTAGATGGCTAAAGTCAGGTTAAAAAAGCAATTTTCTTTCTATCCTAAAAAATAATTTTAGGCATAGTCATATAAGAAAATGACTTGCAGACCTAGGACCACTCTCCATTTGCTAAATAAGAATATTTTAGAGATTTTAATTCAGAGCTATTTGCAAATTCTCCACAGGTGTCATGCCACTGATTATTGGTATTCACTACACAAGCTGTGTTTTTCCGTATAAATCTCAAGCATCTTTTACCATAAAGATGTATGAAAATATAAGTTAGACTAGGTTCCATCACATTAATTTTTCTTTTTCTGGAGGGGAATAGCTCTGTTCTTATTATTCATATCAATTTAATTTATAAACTCGTTCCTTTGTCATTTATCAGAGGAGGATTATTGAATTTAGAAGCTCTTTCTGAAGACAGATTTCTTTTCGAAATGGAAAAGGATTCCTATAGCATTGCCTGAGGTTATTTGCAGGAGGTTGTGTTGTTGTTGTTCACTGTCAGGTATTTTCACTCTTTGGTTTTTTAATACAACTTTCTGCCCACCTTCCTTGTTAAAAAATGGCAGCCGTAAGATTAACCTAGCGAGCTTGTTCTTCACCATGTGCTTCATTACCGGCATTGATCCTAGTGATCTTGGCATCAACTTGTCTGACCACCACGGGAGTGATATGAAACATAATTTCCCTACGACTTTCTGGTTTTGACATCAAGGCTTGCCTTGGCCAAGGATGAGGTCTGGTTCCCAAAGTCGGTAGCAAACCTGATGCAAATGTAAGTTTAGCAGGTAAGTTGGGAATATGTGGTGTCAGGAAAGAGCCACAACTCTAACCAACATACATTTTGATGCCTATGTTTTGGGTTAATAGTCTGATAAAAACTAAAGATTATCTTTTTTTCTATTTTTTTTGTATAAAATTTTACATAAAACTCTTAAAATGAAAGATTATCTCATTTCCTTAGACCAGTGGTTCTCAACCTTCCTAATGCCGCGACCCTTTAATACAGTTCCTCATGTTGTGGTGACCCCCAATTTCATTGTTACAAATTGAACATAGTTAAAGCATAGTGATTAATCACAAAACAACATGTAATTATATATGTGTTTTCCGATGGTCTTAGGTGACCCCTGTGAAAGGGTCGTTCAACCCCCAAAGGGGCCGCGACCCACAGGTTGAGAACCTCTGCCTTAGACCCTCTCTTGCGACCCACAGGTTGAGAACAGCTGCCTTAGACCCTCTCTCGCCTTTCCTCCTCTATCTCCACCCTCTTTAAGATAAAAACTTCTTCATAATTTTCTAAATCATTTAGACAATTAGCAGAGACACTCAGTACTCTTGGGCCACAGGAAGGTGGTTAGCAACCCTCCATTGGTGCTTGGGTTTTCCTTTTCCAGAGAGTTTTCACTGTGTAACTATACTAAGGAGTGGCCAAGTTGTTCTGGAGATGAGAGCTGGATTCTTTGACAGAGATTTTGTTTGATGTTGCCTTTCAAGTTGTATGCTCATTTACAGACCATTTTCTAATGCATGGCTGGCCCTAGATCTTTGCATCAATAAATTGGGCACTTATTGATGCAAAGATGGAAAGAATGGTCATCTAGTTTAGCTTGTGACCTTTACATTTGAGAAGTGGGGCCCAGAGAGGTTAAGTGACTTACACAAGTTCTCACAGCAAGAAATGAGAAAACCAAAGCCAGATCCACCTTGTGCAGCTTTCACTGCTAAACATAGCCACTCACAACTAATTGATAGGCCTTGCCTTCTCACACATTTTCTCTTCTATTTCTGTTCAAACACTCCACTTTCTCTTTCTTCCCATTTGCTTTCTGACATTTGAGAATCACACCCCATGGATCTTTTTGGAGTTTTCTTCAAACATCCTAGACCAAAGCTACTTCAGCGTGGAGCCAGGCTTGAACCAGGAATTCATAAATAAACGGGTCACTGCCACACCCTCCATCTTCCTTTACCTATAATAGGCCTCTCCCACTCCCTCCTTAAAGCACTCAGCCTACGCTAATGTGCTTCTTGCTATGAACATTTATAACGCTATTATTGTAGAGATTTTCCAGACCAACCAGATCAAGTCTCAAGTTAGAGCATGGCCCAGACATGTGTGTGCAGACAGGAAGTCTCAGCAAGCTCTGCTGAAATGGAAACAAAACGAGCATAGTGTGTGAACTGTTTAAAAACATCTATTAAGTTACAGGATTATCACATTGCCAGGAAACTCTTTCTATAGAAAATGGCTACCTATCCATCACCCATCTACTTATTTATCCACCTGTCTACCACTGGTCTGTCTAATCTTTCTGCTTCTAGAAAAGATTTGAGCAGCAGGCCCTCAGAAACATCAGAGCAAATCTGTCATAAATGGGAGAGTACTACTGAGGAGATTATCAAACAACACAGCAAAACATGAAAATATTGATCTGATAATGAGATTCATTTGATAAAACTTAGTATAAACAATATATCGTTAAATATTGACATTTTTTTCCAGGTGTCCTTTTTAAAATACTAAGCTAATCTCTACCATTTTCTTTTCATCTCTGGTTCTTAAAGTCAAAAGAAAATTGTAGAGATTACCCTAATATTCATATGTATAGATAGATGATATTAGAGAGAGAGAAAGAGCTATGACTCTTATTCAACTTGTAAAAGAAATTATTACTCTAGCATACAAACCAGAAAGCCTTAGTTAACTGTATTTTCATAGTGGCTAAGTGCAAAATCATAAAATTCATTTTTCCTACACAGAGGGCAACTTGAAGGCCAAAACAAATGTCTTTCTACAAATTAGAGCTGACAAGTGATGGCCAAGAACAAAATATGCATCATTCACAAATTCAGTGCCAAACAGCAGGCATATAACGGGAAGCACCATGGCCTGTATCAACAAAGGGTATTAGAACAGTTCCTTGGATGTGACAAAAGTAGCCAGTCAGTCTTTCCCCAAATTCAGAAACCAAATTGCAAGCCCTTACCTTGGAGGGCCTGTAAGCTATGAGTCTGTACGATAATGCAGAGCTGCAGGACCAGCTGTGGAGCACTTTCCAGAAAGGTGGCTAGCAAATGCAGCATACTCACATCTGCATACTCATACACCATTTTCCAGTAAAACCTCCATCTGTCATTCTCCCCACTCTGTCGGCTTCGAATACCTAAGTATATTGTGTGGAAATATCTAGAAAGAAAACATGGAGAACAAGAAAGAGATGAGTGATAATTTATAATTCAAACACCAAGGCTATTTTTTTTTCCCTGCAAGCCACCATATGCCAGCACACACAAGAAACAATTACTCTAGTGGCTTATTTTCAGGCCCAAAGTTAACTGTTTGAATTCCCTTATCCTTAAATGTTCACTCTGAGAAGTTACTGCAATTTTAGTCCGCACTAAAAGCATTCCACTGAATTGCAAGATGAGGAGTGAGGTGAAATGTGTTAGAAACTTGGGCGTAGAAGAGATTAATCAATAAAGAAAATAAAAATAAAAATAAATTGAAAAAAAACAGAGAGAATTGCTATTTTGAAAATCTACACACACACACACACTGGGGTCAGTTTCTCTATGTGCTCAGCAGTGTTCAAAAGATGGATTTCTCCTGGGGCACAACGCAAGTCTAAGGACTAGAATGTATGGGCTTGTAAATACTACTTATGCCTTTTAAAAACTTACCATTAAAAATTTCAAACATATGCCAAAGGAGAAAAAGCATAGCATATTGAATCACTATACCTCTTGTCTAGATTAAGTAATTACCAATACATTCCCAATCTTTTTTTCCTTTGTATTTTTACTCCCTGCCACCAGATTATTTTGGAGCAACTCCCAGACATGTTATTTCATCTGTAAGTATTTTATTAAGATAATTTACAAACAAAAATTCAATACCATTATTAGACTTACAATATAAGGACAGTTTTGATATTATTAAATACTCAGTGTTCATTTTTTCCCTATTATATTTTTTTACAGTTTATTTGAAATACAATTCAAACAAGGCCCACACATGATGAGTATTTGATATGTATCTTAAGTTTTTTTTACACCATGAATTCCCCTTCCATTATTTTTATTCATTTCTTGCATATTTTTTATTGTCTTGATTTTGATGAATGTATTTGTGTGGTGTGGTTAACATTTCTGTTGTTTGTGTTTTCTTCATGTGGGTAGTATTAGAATTTTGATCAGATTCAAGTTTGGTCGTCTTTAGCGGGTGATGTTGAGGACTTCCTTGAGGGGTACTTTCTTGAGGAGGCACTAGTGTTCTCTTTTATGGTGTCATCATTCACAAATGATCATATCCTCGGTCCACTCACTCTTTAGGGATTGAAAATACTGATATTCTGAATCTACCACCCTTCTTTTTTATTGGCTAGACTACTTCTGCAGCCCTTATGTCAAAATCTTTACAGTATGTTTGGTTGTCTGAAGCTTATTCTCTAGTCGATCTTTTAAAAAGATGCACAGGGACACTGTTCTCTGAGTTCTTGCATGTTTATAACAGCACATGGTTATCAATCTTGCCTTGGGTGAAGATAAGTTTCTTTTGCTATGTAGACCCTAACGTCTCAGAATTTCACTTGGAGATTGGTGCCCATTTCTAGGACATGTGAAAGAACTGAACCTACCCAACACAAAGGCTCTTGGATGCCAAGAGAGAAGAATAATAGTAGGGATACAGCAAGGAAGTGAGAAAGCAGAAAAGCCTGGGCAACTTTTTCATTGGAGGGTCCGGTTGGATAGCTGTAAAATCCATGCATATGCCGTGCAAAATCCAAGATCTGCAATTTATTTATTTGAGCATGTTAAATCTGTTACTTTATTGCATAAAGTGTTGTAGGAAAGTCTGATAAAAATCTTTTATTTGTAGTTTCAAGTTTTAATATGCAGTTTCAAGTGGTTTTGAGCTACTGTATTTATTTATTTATTTTTAAGTATATTTTATTGATTTTTTACAGATAGGAAGGGAGAGGGATAGGGTTAGAAACATCGATGAGAGAGAAACATCAGCTGCATTCTGCACGCCCCCTACTGGGGATGTGCCCGCAACCAAGGTACATGCCCTTGACCAGAATCGAACCTGGGACCCTTCAGTCAGCAGGCCGACGCTCTATCCACTGAGCCAAACCGGTTAGGGCGACCTACAGTATTTAGTATTTCTTCTTAAATCCATTGCTTTGTTTCTTCTTTGGGGTCTCCTATTTATTTATGTTCTATCTTCTGTATCTCCTATATCTATTAGCTTCTCTAATATTTTTAATCTCAAATTGATTTTCATATAAAATGTTTTCCTCCTTTTCATCTTTTATGAATCTTCAAATTGTGGTGTTTGAATAGTGTCAAAATTTGAGTTGAATTTTCATTTCTGACTTAATTGTTTTTTAAAAATGAGAATTCTATATTGAGTTATATCATTTTCTTAAATGTTAGCTTTTCTACTCATTTCTTTTTTAAAAAATCCTCAACTGAGGATATGTTTATTATTGATTATTAGAGAGAAAGAAGAGAAAGAGAAAGAGAGAGAGAGAGAGAGAGAGAGAGAGAGAGAGAGAAAAAGAAAGAGAAAGAATCATTGATCAACTACCTTCCATATGCACCCCCACTGGAGATCGAACCTGGCTGGGTTCTACTCATTTCTTTTCTGACTTTTTCTAATTATGACTTATACAGTATTGTTCTTTAATGGATTTTATAATTTTCTTAAATTATGCCAGGTCATTTTGAAATATTTGTTTTTATCTGTTTTCTACATGTGTTTTTCTGGCATACTTTCATTATCTGTGGAAAAATCACTATTTTTCTTATTCCCTTTTTCTCATAATAATTTTGAAATTTTTCTTGTTGACAAGTTTTAAAAATTAGTTAATTTAAAAATTAGTTAATTTAATTTTCATGTACTTTCAGGAGAGGTTAAGTGGGCTAGGATAGCTTTATTGGTGTCAAAACTTCAGAGGCCTTCCTCCTTTGTTCTCGTGAAGTGATAAAAACAACATCCCTTGTTAACTTTCTGAGATCAGCTGCCTCTGTTCCCCTTCCCCTTTCTTCTTTCATTGCTTGTGGTTGTCCCTGTCTTGTTCAATTTGAAATCCATTCCTGCAGGTTCTCCTTAGTGTGGAGGCTTGTGGAAGGCTCTTCAGTTTGTTAGGGATGACTCAGCTTTAATAGCATAAACACTTATTGCCTTACAGTCCCCTTTGGCTCACTCTTGCATTGAATCATTGAGAGCACACTTCTAGTCTCTATTGCTCCTCTAATTTGGCCCAATGCACTTTACAGTGAGTGCCTGTTGGGGATTTGGAGGTTCTCCTCGTCTCAAGGCCTTCCCTCTGCCTCTCCCTGTGTAGTTGCTGATATCACGAGGCTCTTATAAGCTGTCACTAATTTGTTCCTGGGTAATTAAGGGCAAATCTCAGCACTAAATTTTATTATATACATTAGAGGCCCGGTGCACGAAAATTTGTGCACTGGAGGGGGGCGTCCCTCAGCCCGGCCTGCGCCCTCTCCCAGTCCAGGAGTCCTCAGGGGATGTCCTATTGATGGCTTAGGCCTGCTCCCTAAGCTGCAGTCTGGCCTCCCTCTGCGGGAGGCGAGGACAGGGGATCAGAGGATGGCGCTGCCCCCATCACCCTGTTACTACGCTGCCGCCGGACCAATCAGGGACGGCGCCACCCCCATCACCCCACCATTGCCACCCAGCCTCCCTCTGTGGGAGGTGACCAGACAGGCTGATTAGGGGACGGTGCCAGCCACTCCCCCCCCCACGATTGCCCCTCTGCCACTGCCGGTCGCTGATAGCCGTTTCCTCCCTCTGCCCGCTGGCATGCGCCTTGGCTGGCCTGGCCGCCTGCTCGCTGGCCCTGCCCTCTGCCAATTGGTCGTTCTGCCGTTCGGTCGATTTGCATATTACGCTTTTATTATATAGGATTGTCCATGATTCTTTAGTTTTGCTCTGATTATTTTAATGGGATACTTTCAGTAGATTTGAAAACTGCTGCCATTGCCACTATATTTACAGAACAGTAGCATTTTAAAACACAAAAGTGATTTAATCATTCTTCTAAGTCTTTGATTTCTCTCTCTCAGAGTTATAAGATGAGTGTGCTACAGTGCAATTTACAGGAAAAAACCCATGT
>NW_005871065.1:10846303-10849484 GCF_000147115.1 Myotis lucifugus | reverse complement strand
GAAGGCTAGATGTCTGAGATCAAGGGTTGGCAGGGTTGCTTTCTTCTGAAAACTGTGAAGGAGACTCTATTAGTGCCTCTCTCTTGGCTTCTGGTTTGCTGGCAAACTTGGCATTACTTAGATTGTAGATAACATCACCTTAATTACAGCTTTATCTTCATGTGGTGTTTTCTCTCTCTTTCTCTCTCTCTCTCTGTGTCAGTTTGTGTCCAAATTTCTCCTTTCTATAAACACAGTCATATTGGATTAAGACCCACCCTAACATCTCATTTTAACTTGATCATCTGCAAAGACCCTATTCTGTTTCCAAGTAAGATCCCACTCACAGGCACAGAGCATTAGGATTTCAACACCTTTGGGGAACACAATTCATTTGATAATACTCTTCTATCAACGTTCGATCTTGTTAACCCTATGACTTCTCCTCCTGTTTGGTGATTTCCAAATCTGTACCTCCCACTCCAATCCTCACCAGAGATCCAAAACTGTATGTCCATCTGCTTACACATATGTCCATCTGCTTTCCACATTTCCCACAGGTATATGAAAACAAAAATATTCAAAACACCTTATTGCCTCTAAATTTGTCCCACCTCCTATACTGATAATCCATACCACCATTCATTCAGGCATTTAAGCCAGAAGCTTAGGGACCATGCTAGGATCTTATCCCTCTCTTACCCCTTACATTTGATAAAGGACTATGTTCTGAAACTTTTATCTCTTTAATATGTTTTCTCCTCTTTCAAAAGTCTCAGGGTGATTTGGGAGGCATTATAGTATTTAAAGCCACAAGACAAGATGAGATCACCCTTTCAGTGAAATTGTGCCAACCTAATAGGCTTGGCATGTCATCTCACTGGGCATGAGTGTGATGCCCATCAAGAGAGGGGTTTTCCTTCCAAAGGCACCATACCTAAATATATGAGGTGACTCCAGGGGCAGGGAATCCAGCTTCTCTTGGGGAAGTGTGAATTCTCAGGAAGTCGGTCCCTTCTCAAGGCCTGGAGTGGGGAAGGAAAACTACCTAAGGGGTCTAGGGTTGGCTGCCTAAGGTGCCGGGGTTATTTCAAACTCCTAAGAAAAAGTTGAACCATCTTTTTCTCAGTGGCTATGCTGGCAAAAACCAGTTATATTCAGAAACTTCTTACTTATAAAGTAGTCAGAAATGGCTGGGCTGCCCCTTAACTTGAAAGGAAGGAGAGTAAACACAGAGAATCTAAGGCACCTTCAGGGAAAGTCATACATGCTCTGGTACATGCTAAGGGTTTTCTCTCATATGCAGGGCAGCAAGGCTGAGGAGTTAATGTCCTGGGTCTGTCCTCTGCCAGTAACAAGGGGGAGTAGGAGGATAAATATTCTAGCTGCCTCACATTAAATAATCTGAAATGTGCTCTCTACTCCCTGGCAGGCTGGAGTCCCAGTTCCCACAGTGGTAACCTACTCAATAACATACACTCTTTGACTGCCTTACCTACCCTGTCCCACTTCCTAGAATTGTCTTCAAGTAAACCACTTACACTCAAACCCTCCCCCTAGTTATATCACAGGTTCACAGCAGCACCCCGATGGTGCACTTTGTTCCTCTGGACATAAAGCCTCCAAAAATATCACTGGCATCATCTCAGTTTCATGCTCAATAACCCCAAAATGGCTCCCAATTTTTCTATTGTATTTTGATTCCTTTGCTCAGCTCTTGAGAGCAACTGCCAAAGCAACTTCAAATTGCTTCATGTGCTTTTTAATCTTGACTCTCATCTATATATATAAAAGCCTAAACAACCGTTCAACCGGTAGCTATGATGTGCATTGACCACCAGGGGGCAGACACTCGGCACACAGGCATGGAAACATGGAACAGACTGATGAATCTCAGAGGGTAGGGGGAAGGGGGAAGGTGGGAAGAGATTAACCAAAGATCTTATATGCATATTAGAGGCCTGATGCATGGATTCGTGCACCAGTGGGGTCCCTCAGCTTGGCCTGTGGGGATTGGGCTGAAACCAGCAGTCTGACATCCCCCGAGGGGCCCTGGATTGTGAGAGGGTGCAGGCCAGGCCGAGGGACCCCACCGGTGCACTAATCTGTGCACCAGGCCTCTAGTTAGATTATAATAGGCCAGTCAAGGTGGTTATTCTGTGGTACATATTTTCTCCCCTGCTTTGTGCCTATCTAACTCATCAGTCTAAATGTTGATTCATTAAACTATACTTAGAGTTGTCCATGTCATATATATGAGTTTGAACCTCATCATTCATATATATAGTCAAGAACTAACATCCTTACCATGAACACACCATATGCTAGACAGACTCAGCTGAAAATTCATCTTTGTTGGCTGACAATTGACAATAATGTATGTAATTAAGTATTAAAAATCTTAATCCTTTTCTTGTTTTCAGTTGATCATTCTGCTACACAGATCTCTCTCTGGTGCCATAACATGTTTTATTATCAATGAGTGCCTCTGAGCCAATTTTCTTTAAAATCACAAAATAAATCAAGAGAGAATTGGGCATGTACACTCATTCTTTCAGGATATAATTTGAGCTATTCTGGTAATTTATGAACTAAAATTATATGCTGTGCTTTAGACTCAATTCAGTAACATCAATGGTCAGTGTGACTTGATTTTGTGTGTTTTTAAAATTTATCTTTATTGCTGAATGAATTACAGATGTTCCCTTTTTCTCACCATTAACCCCACCACCACCACCACCCCACCCTGCTCCCACACACCCCCTACCCTTGGCCTTCACTGTACTATGTCATAAAGGATAATCTAACTGATTTCATGCTTTACTTAGAGGATGGATTTGAAGAAAAATAATACTAGTAAAAATCTAACATGCTCTTATAGGCTTTTCCCAAACTTCTTTTGTGGTTTATTGAAATGTGTTCATGATGATGTATTAAATATTAAAAGCAATGTGAGATTTAATTGAAATTTATAGGGCAGCTTTTCTTAATTTATGTATTATTGCATAATTTTTAGCATGTTTTGTAAATAACAGAAGACGACCTACATCCTTCTGTGGTTTTACCATTGCCCAGAATTAAAAGTACCCTTGCCTGACATTTTTTAAAAAGTGCTGTCCCACCCAGACTCAAACTTCCGAACTAGTTTGAATGGTAGCTGAGGGGCAGTCCATGAACTACCCAGGAAGGTATGCTAGTATAT
>NW_005871065.1:10843729-10845790 GCF_000147115.1 Myotis lucifugus | reverse complement strand
TCCAAAAGTCATGCCGAAGGCTTGATATGGTTGAGAAGTGATCCTGCTTGACTCACCTCACTTCATTGTGTCCTGCCTCCCAGGCTCCAGTCCACCTTCACTCTAGCCCTTGCTGAGACCATTGGCTTTGCACAACGGTAACCAAATAGCACTTTGCTGAAGCTGCAGTTTTTCCTCCTAATCGCTGTCCCTGGACTATTTACCCATAGGATCACCCTTAACCAAGGAGGATCAGAGAGTCATTGAATTAAAGCTCTCTTCTTCCCCTTTCTAGGCCTGCCAGCTCCAGTTGTTCCCAATGGGGACCAGATTGACAGAGTACCCTGGGCGGGCAGGCCTTCCATTTTGTCTCCCATTCCTGCTCCCTGGGACCACCTCCCCGAATAAACCACGTGCATAGTCCCTCTTGTATCAGGCTCTGGTTTTTGGTAGATTCAGGCTAAGATGTTTACCATAAGTGAATCTAAAGCTTGTCAAAAATTGTGTGGGAGGAGGTACTAGGTAAGTGACAGTTGCCCAGATTAAAGATGCAATTTTAAAAATAAAATTTAGGAGAGCAATTTTAAAAAATAGATTCTTTTTTATTTTTATGAGCAGCTCTCTCTCAAATCCATCTGACTTTCCATTTTCACCATGCCTGACAGAATTCTTACATTTTTAAAACGTACTGCTCAATTAATTTTGTCATACAGGGCATGCCAAACCACCTGTTTCTGTAATCAGTTCATGTTTTCCAGCCGCTCAGGCAAGAGACAATACAGAAGACATGCTGTTCATAGCAAAAGGAAGACACTTCACATTGAATGTTGGCAGCAGGGTAATCAAACATTACGTGTTTGACTTTCTTATAACACCATGAGGAAAATACCCTGCCTTTCTCGTCAAGAATATAAAAAACTACTTATCCTGTTCTCAGAAGAACCACAGGGTTCAGAGCTGAGAAAAGCTACCAAAGCGTCTCCCTTTAGAAAACCTTCATCCGAGGTATTTCAATAATGCTTTCAGATACGTGAACTTTTCAGAGCCATCCCCTTCATATCTACCTATTTATTTTACCATTGTCCCTTCCACCACCTACAAATTCTCTCTCTCATCCCTGTAAGAACAGAAATAAAAGGCCTTTCTTTTTCTTTGCTGTGCCTTCCATAATTGATGAGAAGCACCTGGTAATTAAACCCCAAGACTTTTAGCTCCTCTGATTCAAACAGCCCCTCTGTTCAAACTGTAAGATAAGCTACTCTCAAGACTACATTCTTGCGCCCTCCTCCTCCCTGCAGTTTTAATGACTCTGGGAAAATACTCCCCAAAGAGTTTCATCCTCCTCAAAGAGTTTCTAGTTAGTAGAAAGTGCCCTTCCTCTCCCTTCCAAATCCAAACCTTCCCCTTTCGAACTCTTTGTAACTTGTGCTCTAAGCATGTTTTGCAGTGGTTCTCAACCTTCCTAATGCCGTGACCCTTTAATACAGTTCCTCATGTTGTGGTGACCCCCAATTTCATTGTTACAAATTGAACATAATTAAAGCATAGTGACTAATCACAAAAACAATATGTAATTATATATGTGTTTTCCGATGGTCTTAGGCGACCCCTGTGAAAGGGTCGTTCGACCCCCAAAGGGGTCGCGACCCACAGGTTGAGAAGCGCTGTTTTATAGGCTTGGGAAAAATACTGATAAGACACCTCCCTAAGACATTTGCCGAACTCCTGGAAAGCAAACAAACTATAACTTTTCAGGACAACTCCCAGTATCTGCTCAACTTCAGCACCAAATCCTCCTCCCTCCTTGTCTCCTAGCAACAGCAGCCATAACTCTTTAAAAGTGGAAGCCACTTGCTGCTTTTTGTTCCAGCCCTGTACTGATTAGCAATGCACTGGCCCTTTCCTCTCTTGGACGTAAAAATAAACCTCCTTTCTGCATCTCTTCTTTTAGTGGTGAATTCTTTCACAGCCTGCATCACCAGCCAAACCCTAACCATCCCCTCCCCTTTTTCCTCCCTGCTTCCTACTAGCTTCCGTCTTTTCTCCACATCAATAGTTAATATGATATGCCTGCCCAGATGT
>NW_005871065.1:10796058-10843629 GCF_000147115.1 Myotis lucifugus | reverse complement strand
TCAGTGATGATACCATATGGCTCCCCATTTGCTATTTCCCACTGAATTCATGAGTGGATGGGCAGTCACATCCACAGAGTTTGACATGATGTAACTGCATCACATAGAGATACATCAGACCTCATTATAAAGTATGCATTTACAAAATGTCAACATTTCCATCCCCAAACACTTGCAAATTTAGGATTATTTGCTTTATGGAGTTCAACTATGAAATAGATATGTTCAGTAGTTGTTATTTGTTTAATAATAGAATGAATGAATGTTCATTGTGAACCTAATATACAGGGTGGGGCAAAAGTAGGTTTACAGATGTGAGTACATGAAACCCCCTGTATACACATCACTATGCTAGTCACTGAGAGATCCAGAAAAGACTAATAATTCATTCTTGACCTCATAGTGTTTATAATCTAGTAACAAAGAATTTCTTGGTAGTGTACCCCCAAGAAAATTACAAATCAAGGGTTTAAATATACTCTGAAATCTCTCTCTCCCTCTAGTCCCCTCATTCCTTTCTTCCCATAGATAATCATTAAAATGTACTTAATATGCATTCTTTTAATAGGCACTTGTTCTTAAAAAAACTTTCCATTTAGAAATAATTTTAGATTCATATAGAAACTGAAGAAATAGAATGCTTCCCTCAATGATAACATCTTATTTAACCATAGTAGTTATCAAACCAGGACATTGACATGGGTGCAATACTATTAACTAAGCTGCAGTCCTTATTTCCCCTTTCACCAGTTTTTTTTCTCTCTCTTAGTGTGTGTACATTTAGTTATTTTTTTATCATATGTGTAGATTTATCTAACTATCAGATTTCATAGCATGCATAGATTCATCTAACTGGAACCATAATCAGGATACAGATCACCCCAAATAAAGTTCTTTGTGCTAACCATTTATAGTTACAGTGGGCCTTGACTTACGAGTGTCCCAACTAACGAGTTTTTCGAGATACGAGCCGTCTCTCAGCCGATTTTTTGCTTTGAGTTGGGAGCTAAAATTCGGGTTACGAGCCAGCCTCAGATACCCCACCGCTAGTTGGCGCAGTGAACATCACAGTGAACGCCACAACATCAGCTCAGCATCACGTGTCTCACTCGTTCACTTTTGATTTGACGTACGAGTAATTTGAGTTACGAGCTCCGTCACGGAATGAATTAAACTCGTAAGTCAAGGCCCCACTGTATACCCAACACCAACCCTAACCCTGGCAACCTCTAATCTGTTCTCCATCATTATACTTTTGACATTTTGAGGATGTAATATAAAAGAGAGTAATGCAGTGTTTAATATTTGAGATTAGATTTTTTTTCTTTCAGCATAACACCCATGAGGCCCATCTAAGTTATGACATATATACATCATTCATTCCTTTTCATTACTGAGTATCACAATTTGTTTATCCATTTACTCTTTGAAGGGAATTTGGGTTTTCTCTAGGTTTTGGTGATTATGAATATAACTCCTATCAATACTCAAATTTAGCATTTTGTGTGAATGTAAGTTTTCTTTCTCTAGAATAAACAGGCCACATGGTAAATATATGTGTAACATTCTGAGACACTGGCATTTATTCTGTTGGCACGCATTAGCTTACTAAATGGCATTGTGTTAAAAATATTTTACTTTCTTTTTCACCCAGTGCCATGTTTTTATGATCCACAGATATTGCTAGATGTATATCTAATTCATATAAAGATTATTTCTTTAAACTGCTGTATAGTATTGCCAGGAAGCTCTTTACTTCAAAGAATCCTATAATCAATCATTTTATAAAGCAAAAAAATTCTTTAAAAAATGTATATACCCCATAAATAATTTGTTTAGTGAATTCAGTTTTCTACTTATTGGGGTTTCTTAATATAATGTGTGTATTTATTGCTTCTGGCTTTGTCTCATGGTTTTACATATTGATGAAAACATTATTAGGTGCTAAGACCCAGGTCATGCATACAGTAAAGTCTCTATGTTGTCTAAGAACTTTTCAAAGTTCATAGCAGCATAGCTCATTACCCATGCATGGAGCAGCTCCATAGGCCCAGGCTTTTTGTAGGTTGTTATCAAACTCAAAACATCTGACCTTGGCATTTATTGATCTCAGTCCCATGACTGAATAACCCAGAAAGAGCATGAAGTAATTCAGGAGCAGTATCATCATTAGCAAAAGGGCCTGGAAAAATTAGCAACAGGCCTTAAGTACATGATTTTCACACAAGACTAGAGGGCACATATCAAGTCCTTCAGACACACAAAGTTTTTTTTCCTTTTTTTGTGTGTGAAGCTTTCTTATATAGAAAAGGATAACTCCAAGAAAAGCCCACAGGTTATCTATATATTTATACCTATATCCATCAACATTTCAGGCCATCAGGCCACCCATTGCTTTATTAAAAACTAGAGGGCCAGTGCACAGATTTGTGCACATGGAAAGGAAATTAATTAGAAGGTGGCCGGTGGGGCGGGACTGGGCAAGACAGGAGGACATGCTCTGGAGCCAACCTCCCATGGTCCTTCCCCAGGTGGTTGCACCTGGGGTGGTGCCGGGGCTCGAAGGGCATCTGTGGAATGAGTGGGTTCCCTCCAGCAGGTGAGGTCTCTTGGGCTGACCTGCAGAGATCGGGCCGAAACTGGCTCTTCAATATCCCCTGAGCAGTCCTGGAGTGCAAGAGGGCACTCTGCAAAGTTGCTGTTGCTGGGCAGGTCCTGCATTGAGCGTCTGCACCCTGGTGGTCAGTGCGTGTCATAGCTAATGGTTGGATGGTCAGACAGTTGCTTAGGCTTTTATAGATAGATAGATGATAGATAGATAGATAGATAGATAGATAGATAGATAACTAAAAATTCTGGAAGTCACAGGTATAGGAGCCTAGTATTTTGGTGATTCCAGAGTGTTGATATTGGAGAAAGGGCTTAGGAATATTGATTAGATCAAGTTTAAGTGTGCATAAGAATCACCTGGAATCTAGTTACAGTAAAACACAAAGTGCTGAGACCATCCCCCAGAGTTTCTGATATGTCAGAGGCAGGAAAGAAGTATTTTCTGAAGCTGCTGGATGATGTTGAGCATCTTTCCTGCAGAT
Organism: Myotis lucifugus; assembly: GCF_000147115.1. NCBI lineage: Eukaryota > Metazoa > Chordata > Mammalia > Chiroptera > Vespertilionidae > Myotis > Myotis lucifugus. Next base: position 10,840,537 of record NW_005871065.1, on the reverse strand, counting down.
GGAGTGGGACCAGGACCCAGCCCTAAGATCACAATTATGCTTGATTAATATGTACGCCTGTGCCAGTCCTTCTGATTTAATTTGTATCCTCCAGACTCACAGAGGACCTCCATAAATGTATTTGTGAAATAATTGACCCCATATTTTCTTTCTGGCAGCGGCCACTTTTGTTCCCCTACACAGTTACTTCATAGCAATTACCAAACACTTGAGCTTCAACATTCCAGGCCATTTGCCCCTCTCAGCCAGCCATCTATTCTCAAGTAATGCTCTCTGTGCTCATATATTTGGGTTAAAAAGATTTTCTTCTTTTCTGTTTCTTTCTTTATTAAAATTGTACAATGACTGATGTCCGCAAGATGGCCATCTAAGAGGCCCCAGGGACTTGCTCCCTAAGGGAGCTATTAAATAAACAGGAGAGACTGGCTAAAATAACTTGAGAAGACCTCTGGAAATCAATCAAAGATCTATGACAACCAAGTGAACCCATAATCAAGAAAAAGCCATATTAAAAATGGTAGGAGATGTTGTGCAATTTTATTCACCCCTTTCTTACTCCTCTCCAGCACCATGCAGCATGGTTTTGGGGGAAGCAGCGTCCTGGTCGCCAGGTCCTTCCACAAACCAGAGAGAACAGAGCAGACAAAATTTGCAATGCTTTAACCTGTTTGGGCGCAGCTGAGGGATTGGTCTCCGTGTCACTTAACAAGGAACACAGAAAGCTAATAGCAGTACAGCTTTGATTTCAGGCTAGCAGAAGCCATGGATGGCAGTGGTCATGGCTCAAGAAAACTACAGACACACAGAAGCCTGCAGGAAGAAATTATTGTTTGAGGAATGCAATGAAACATCTAAATCCTTTAGAAGAAGCAGGGGTGAGACTCCTAGGGAAATTAAGACATTGAAACCCTGCTGGCATGGCTCAGAGGTTGAACATTGACCTATGAACCAGGAGGTCACGGTTCGATCTCCGGTCAGGGCACATGCCCAGGTTGCTGGCTCAATCCCCTGTGTGGGGCGTGCAGGAGGCAGCTGATCAATGATTCTCTCTCATCATTGATGTTTCTAACTCTCTCTCCCTCTCCCTTCCTCTCTGAAATCAATAAAAATGTATTTTTAAAAAGTTAAGACATTTAAAAGCAGTCATGTAAACAGGAGAATCATAACAAAGTGCTTACACACACAAACCCAGGGAAGATGCATATTGAGGAAAGGCCTGAGCTGACCTAAAGCCTTCCCACTGGGCTGATTAGTGAAGATCTCAGATTAGTGGCTTTCACATGGAGCCAGTTTGCAAAAACCAGGAGAGGTGGTTGTTTTTAAATGCCAAGCTTTCATCAAAAATCACAAAGCATACAAAGAAACAGAGGAGCATGCCCCATGCAAAGGGACAAAATAAAATCTCTAGAAACACAGGTGTTGGACTGCATGTGTGGTGGGTAAAAATCGGGAGGGATATCTCAGTTGTGGAGGTCCCCCCTGAGGAGTGAGGAGTCCTGGCCCCACACCAGGCTCCCAGCCCAGGGTTCCAGTGCTGGTAAACGAAGTTGCCATTACTTCTGGCTGTAAAATCTAGAGGGGAGTGTGGTTGAGTGAGACAGGGCTGCTGGAGCCCAGGCATTCCTCTTAAGGAGCCTGCACACAGACTTACTCAGACCCACTCACTTGAGCTCCAGTGCTGAGGCAGAAGCTCGGAGAGCACCAGAGACATATGGGGAAGAACTGAGGTGTTAGGCATCAGGGTGAGATCTGTAGGGGCAGGTTTCTCTCACAGAGAAGGGCTGACAGAGGCCATTGTTCCTGGTCTGAGCCCTCCTCACACAGAGCTGGCAGGTAGGAGCCATAGCAACCAGGCTAATTCTATTGGCCCCACCCTGGTGATTCCGTGAGACCCAACCCCATCCAACTTGTAAGCCCACCCAAGCTGTTACGAGTGGCTTTTCCATACCAATGGCTTGTCTTGGCTCAAGCTTCAGCCTTTCCTAAAATCTCTCAAACAAGGGCCATCTGGTCTCGGTGACCCATACCTCTCCCTAAATGGCCTCATTCCCATGAACTAGCAGCAACTGCCTTGGTTCACAGCTTGGCCTCTCCTGGGCACCTCCAAGCCCAGCACAAGTAGCAGCCATCTTCAGGTTGCTCTGTAGCTCAAGCCGGGTGGCCCTGGGCAGGATACAGGCAATGGTTGACCTTGGCTTGCACCTCCTGACAGGCCCCAGAGCCACCTCCACAAGTGGCACGCTCAAAGGGTAGACTCAGTGAGCACCAGAGCCCTGCTGAAGTAAGTTCTGCTCCATGGGGTCGGCCTCTGTACAGCTGATCCTCCACAGAGGTTGCAGCCAGTTCTCACAGCCAATCAGCCTGGGGGTAAATCCCTCTCAATGACATTCCAACAGCAATCAAGGTTCAACCAAAACCAAAGAATGTGCACGGCTCACACTGGGGGTGGGGGTGGGGTTGCACCTGGAGTGCACATCTCAGGTAATTGGAGAGGCTGTTCCAGTGAACTGGACAGAACATCTACTGCACAAGGCCACTCTACCAAGCCCAGGAGAAGCAGCAGCTCTAATACATAGGAACCAGCACTGGGAGCCTGCCAAAATGAAGAGGCAAAGAAACATGTCCCAAATGAAAGAACTAAACAAAACTTCAGAAAAAAACTAAACAAAGTGGAGACAGAGTGCAAAACACTGGTTAAAAGGATCCACCAAACCAGTATTACAAGAAATGTTAAAGGGTTTTCTTTAAGAGGTAAGGGGGGGTTGGAGGAATGGGTGAAAAAGGTGAAAGGATTAGGAAGTAAAAATTGGTAGTTACGGAATAGTCACAGGGATGTAAGACACAGCATAGGGAATATAGTCAATAATATTATAATAACTATGTATGGCGTCAGATGGGTACTACAGTTATTGGGGTGATAACTTAGTAAGTCATATAATGTCTATTCACTGGTTTGTATACCTGAAACTAATATAATATTGTATGTTAATTGCAATTGAAAAACTAAAAAAGTAAAGTAAAAAAAATTCAGTTCATAGAAATTGGACTGTGAACTCTTCTAAGAGTTGCTTGGCACCATCAGCACACTTTACTAACATTTTTTTTTCTTTACTGATTAAGGTATTACATATGTGTCCTTATCCCCCCAATGCCCCCCTCACCCCACTCCTGTTCATGCCCTCACCTCCCTGGTGACTTTACTAACATTTGGACCATGAAGCTGTAGCTCACTTTCTGCTGCTAGTGTTAATCATGTGAATTTGGCAACTGGCATCTTCTTGTGGCTGAAAGGTCAGGCAGACTTATTTCTGTCCATTTCAAATGTCACAAAAGTCAAAGTTATTATAAGGAACATTTGTTTTTACTCCCGTATTTTGCTGACTTGTATGTCAAATATGGTTCTTTACGACTAAAGAATGTTAATGAAGTGTGGGGCAATCACTGAAAAGATGCAATGCTACATCTATGTTTATTAAAGGACACAAATACTATTTGATTGCAAGGTTCATTCACAAATGGTTTTGGCAAAGTACAACTTTGAAATAATTTAATCCGATAATGACCTTAATGATCATGTAGTGGGGAGGCTTATTTCTAACTCCAGGTTGACCTCAGTGCCATGCCCAGCAATGAATTAATATTGTTTGTTCAAAAAAAAAGGGAGGAGGGAACTGCCTTAAATATAGTGCTTGGCAGGTTGTCTCCTTTACAGGCACCGATTTCCCTTCTTCCTCTTGACTTGGGGACAGTATAAAGAAGGCTTCAAAGCAAGAAATGGGTTTTGAGCACATAGTGTAAGCATTATACTTTTCTTAATGGGGAAAAACATCTAGCAACTTCAGTGAAAGGGCCCTGACCTCAAGGTCACTTGTGGTCATTCTGTGCAATAAGTCAGGGTTCTTGCCATTGTCCTGCTCCCCTCATGCTCTGGTTTCTGGACAGCTAGTCAAAACCTTTGGGCCAGAAATGATCAGACATGTTTCTTATGTGCTTTGGAATGAAAACTGGTGTGTGTTTCTTCTTGTGGGGTTACTAGCATCCTAGCTCTCGTCTTGCCTCTTGTGAAATCATTTCCAGCATGGAGGAGCAAGTAAATGGACTTCCTCGTTGTTCCTGAAGCCATCCCGTGTAACAGCCCTGCATTTAGCTCTTGGTCATGTTCATTTTCTGGCCTCTTTAGGCTTCCTGGTCCTTGAAAATGCAAATTAATAGGCTTAGGTGCATATATAGTTTTGCAGCCTACGTCCATAATCCTAATTCAACTAATTTTCACAACTTTCAAAAACATTTGAGGATGACATTGTGTGGTACAGCTTAGGACCCAGAGAAAGTTGATCTATAAATCTCATTAAACAAATAATACAGCTCTTTTTGGTTATTGTGAGAATTGGGAGTAATGCATGTTAAGCACCCATGACAGGGCCTGAAACAGAAAGTATTAAACAAATGGTGGTTATTATTATACCCAATATCCCCATCCCCTTCCTGCCTGGACAACTACAGTATGCCCCTAGCAGGTCTGCTAGCCTCTAGTTTTCTTCCCTCTACATTTATCATCAACTCACATCTGGTCATTCTGCAACTCAGACGTATTCAGTGATTCAGTGGTTTCTGTTGACTACAGGATCAAATCCAAAATATAGGGTGGGGCAAAAGTAGATTTACAGTTGTGAGTATGTGAAACACAGAGTTTATCCCTGTTTTATTATGTATTAATTATTGTATTTGTTCCATACAAACAAGTATAAACCTAGTTTTGCCCACCCTGTATTTGGTTTGGCATTCAAAATCAAAAGCTACACATTCCACACTTCATCCTTATCTTTATTCTAATCACTAGCACATTTATGATTACGATTTTAAATTTATCATATTCTACATTGTATAATCTTTTTTCCCCCCTGTGAATAAGCCTTATCGCTGAAACTGTATATGAATTTCTTAGAAAGGAATTACCATGACTCATTCTTCTTAAAAAATTCCCATGGAATCTATTTGTATAGTATCTCTTACATAGAAACTTTCTAAAAAATTGTTCCTGACAGTGATAAGATTATGGGGCAAGAAGATAGGAAATTATGACTACAATGATGAGGAAAGTGAGCAATATTTTAGTAACTAGTGCTTTTTGTATTTTGTCACGTCTTCTTGAATCCTTCTAGAATTAATTAGAAAGAAAATGACATTTAAAATTGACATAAAGGACAGTTTACATAAAGTTTTTCTCATAAAGTCTTCAAAACTCTTTAGGTTTTAACACTATTTATACTCAAATTCAAAGGAGAAATTTTTTTCATCTTAAAACAAACTGAAGGTCCCACGGAATAATTTTATTTACTTATTCCTGCACAGTAAATCAGTGAGAGATTAGGGGTCAGAATCAGATCTTTCTACCTCACTATCTTTATACTCAAAACAGAGAGATTAATGGAAATAATTCTTGAGGGCAGGAGGCCCTGGGAGCAGATTCAAAGGTTAGTTCAGTTTATATAATGAAACCTAATCCATCAAACTTGAAATAAATATTTAGGCAAGTGTACAGGAAACATATTCTTCTGTTTTTGTTTTCTGATATAGCATAGACATGCTAGCATCTTCCAAATGGACTACTCTTTGAGGCTGCTAGCCAAAACATATCTAAAATTATGCCTCATATTTTTCCTTTGACTGGGTTTCATTTAGATTTTTTTTTCAAATCTCTTTAACATGCATTTATTTATCATCTATTTTGTGGCATCTAAATATGTGGTGACATATTTTGAGAGATACATAAAAGAAATAGAAAATTCATTTTAGACTCTCAAGAATCTTTTATTCATATTGAAAACATAAGATATATAATTACCAATGGCTCTATAGGATCATATGCTGTGAAAAGTGGTAAAATATTTGTATAGGAGGCATACTGAAAAGCTTTTAAAGTTTGTTATAGTAAGGGGAGGCTTTATAAGATTGTGTAAGGTAGCAATAAAAGAACAGGTTTTTGTATTAGACTCTCTTGAGTTTGAATCCTTGTGCTGACTCTTACTAATTATTTGATCTTAGAAAAGTTATTTCCTATCCCCTAGTCTCAACTTCCTCCTATAATAGTGAGAGAACAATGCTTTTGTTTTTATGTAGTAAAACTATTTAAAATTCACCAAAGTATCACAAATTGCAAAATATGAATAATATCAAGTACAAACTTAGGACTATAGGTTTTACTTTTCTTTTGAATATTTCTTAGAAAAAATTAACAGAAAGAATAGGTAATATAAGAGTCTTTTTGATCTGACATGATAATAAAATTTTGCAGTGTATTTCTCTCTTTCCTCTCTCACTGTAACATAGGATGTCACAATGACCTTAATAGTTTTCCATGGGAAAAAATTAGATGCAGAGAGAGCAGACTGCCACAAAGAGAAAAAAGTGAACAAAAGTCAGACAATTTACAATTTCCTGGGAGGCACTAATCTTCTGTTTTGACAATATGTATAGTACTAGCACGTCCTTATACTGCAATTTTAATATTGAAACCGAATTTTATTATTCCCAAATGCTCTTTCTTATTGTGGATCTATATTGCCCTATTTGTTACATCTGATAATAGAGAAACTTGTAATAACTGGTTTCCTGCAAAGCGGGAGGCACTGTCTTGTACAAAATGCCGGTGTTGAGGTTAGGTGTCTGATGGGAGCAGACATGTTCATTCCTATAGAAATGGTCTTTCTATAGGACTGTAACCTATTTCAAACCAATAACCATCTGTATTCATATTTGCATCCCAAGAGTCCAGAACAATGTTCAACATGTAATAGGCTCTCAATAAATATTTCCAGATGGCAAGCATAAATTCCATTTCCCAATTCGGAGAATTCCCATTTCACAAAAAGGCAAACCTCACTTTGCCTCCTCTCTAGTTTGGGGCCATGAAATGAAGATATCCTTGGTTTTTGTTTGAGGTTGGAACAAACTGCTAAAGGGCACAGAGGACAGGCGCCGTATTTTGTTTATACCATCAGAGCCTCCTGTACTTTCCCCAGTTGATAGTAGGTGCTCACTAAACATTTATTGATATGAATGGGAAAAATTCATTGGATTTTTATTTTACTCAAGAATAAACATTTACAATCAAGAAATGTATAATGCTACTTTTGGCTTCAGTATTCTCAAGATTATCTGTTATTTCTGTACCCATTTGTCACGATTCAATAAGATGAAAGAAATGGGCCAATGATTCAGGCTAGCCAGGGTAGATCTTTAGCAAGATGTTTACAAATAGATCACCGTGCCTGTCTCTTAGCTCTAAACCTAAAATGATTCATTACTAGAAGAGGGATGAACCCAAGCCAAATACTGATGCAACTTAGCATCAGGCCAACTTTGCACTGGTTGTAGTCTGACCCTGACCATTAATTCTAATCAATGGAATTATTACTTAGTCCCTGTGAATAAATTACATCTGGGCACTACATTTTCAGGAAATGGTTTCCTATCTGTTTTCTAATTTTTTTTTCTGGATTCTTCAATTGCATCTAGATTGTAGACATCATCCTCGGGCTCAGGGTCCTGTTCTGAAGTCAGTCTGTGGGGCCAGGACTCTGCCCCTTCCTGTGGCCTCTTTGCTAGCAATCAAGTCTGGGTGGCTGTATGATTTCCAGAATGTTTTCCTGCTATCATGCTTTTCTTGCCTACCTGCTGCTCAGGTTGTGCACAGCAGTCTGTCACCCACAGCCGTGGAGTGACCTCCAGATATTGAGCCTTTCATCACTGCCTGGGCTGAGCATGCATGAGACCAAGGTCTGTCACAATCACTGGCTGGAAGGCGAGGGCTGACGTGAAATGAAATCTGAGCTGAAAACTCTTATCCACAGAGATATCAGAGCCAATATGAGTAGCTGACATGGAAACACTGTGTAATATGAGTCCTGCTTTCTCAGATGAGATATACATTTCTTTCTGACAAAAATTAAATGGGAGAATATTTTAATTTACCAAAGCCTTGCTCATAGAAAGACCAAAATCCCAGACCCAAAGTGACACAATAAATCTGACATTATAAAAATGATGGCTAATTGGGAGAAAGGGATTGAGTTTTTATTTGTTTATCGGTACTCAATGTTTCAGACACATTTTGATGCAAAACAGACGAATTCCATGCTACTTGAGATGTAATTGTTTTGAACACTCATCATCTAAGGTAGTATGCCAAGTAATTCAGATAAATATTTGAAATGACTGACTATAAAATCTTTCAGAAATGAGCAAGCTGAAAATGATCTGAGTTTTGTAACTTTCCAGAGCAGATGTCTTCATATACTCTTGCAAAAAAAGAGATTTTTGTTGTTTTAGGAGGTGGTAGGAATGCTGTGTGCATGTGAATGGGGGGAAGGAAAATAGAATAGTAGGAGAGAAATGATTAAGACTAACTGGACCATTAAGAAACAGCCAGTCTGAGAGTCTCTGGGAGGAGCTAGCCCTCTATGCTTGTAATAAAGCTGTATGATTCTAACTTCCCTTTGCCTTAACTTCCTCTTCCCATAGATAATTATCTCTCCATCTTGGCACACCAGGCAGAGTCATTCTAGCTTGCCAATGTCTGCATGCAGTGTGTTGCAATCCTTTATTTTTCCTGAATAAATCTTTTTGGTGACAAAACACCTAGTCAATATTAATTTTCAGTCGACAAAGTAAAAATTCAAGTTGAAACACAATGAATTGAGTTGCATTTATTTTCTTCTAGTATTGCCCCATTCTATTCTGCATAATATAGGAACAATAACTATTTTAGGATGGGAGAATTTGGCACAACAAAGCCACAAATATGTTTCTAAGAATGATATTAGAAAGTTTATACAGGCAATCTTCTTACTTTGTAGATGAGATAAGTGAGAGCAAAGTGCCCTAGAATTAGAATTCAGATCCTCGGAGCTTCGTGCAGATTCTCTGCCCATCGTGTTATTTAGACATTTACATATCCATACATTTGGATCCCTCTGTCTTTGGGGAATTATGCCAAGGTTTGCTGACAAAACACTAGTAAATCAAATGTTTACTATCCTGAACTCTGTGTGGGACACTCAGAGAGTGAAATGTCAAGAACAGCTTGTCTTATGGGGAAAAATGGCCCAGAAAAAGAAAGGACATAAAAAGGAGAGGATGATGTAAAGTGATGTGAGCAAGGATAGGATGTAAGTGATTCTTTTGTTGTTGTTTTTGTTGGAGGATTTGGGTAAGTGATTTTTAAAGTTGAAAAAAATGCAATGTAATAAGCAGGTGCTTAAATGAATAAAATTCTGGAGATCTCTGATGAGCTATGTGCAGAGCACCGGCCACCACTAATTCAAGTCTTCCTGAAACAATTATTTCGTGGGAGGTATGGCTACAGATTTAATTGACCAAGTGCCTCTAACATGCCAGGAAAGAAAGATGGGTTCTTAACTATTATAAGCAAATTTAATCAATCTCAGGCTATTTTTAACAAAGGCTACAGAGTCATCCCTACACTCTCCCTGCCCCTCTAGCGGTCTTATGTTTTAAGCCACAGAGAGTACATGTTTATTAAAAGCTTCCCAGCCAGCTATCCCTTTCAATTAGCAGTCCGCTGAAGATCCGATATCCTTCTGTTATTCCCTTGGGAACCATTTTAGCTGCAATCTGCACTTAATATTGAATTTGTACCAGAGAAATTAATTAGATACAGTGAGTATAAGAATTTCTTTATGCTTTCATTCTTTTAATTTCATCCAAACCACTGTGCCTCTGAGTCACAGCAAATACGCTCAGGGGTTGAGGTAGAGAACAGGTGGAGTAGAGCAGGACCCGAGGACAGAACAGAGTACTGAAAGGGGAACTGGGTATTCAGATGGGTTAGCTGCCATACAGGGACCAGGTGGAGCAGGACCAGAGGAAGGGACAAAGGGAAGAGGGAGGAATGGGATATGATAAGCCGTTAGTGGCAACACAGGGCAGCTGAGTTTTTGTAAACCATCTTTCTTAACCAAAATCAATGTGATTTCTTTTCAAGTTCATCTACAAACGATACATCTGCTTAGCAGAGTTTCAGTTTTAAATAGATTTGTGCTATAATCAACTTTGAAAAAGAGGGTTATCTAGACAAGTTACAACTTTACTCCTGAATCAAAGGGATGTGTTATGTCGTAGGCACTACCACATATCAGGGCTTGAGAGCCCAGCAGTGTGGGATGGACCTGGCGAAGCTGGGGCCTGCATGTGACTATTCCCTTGCCCACAGCCTGAGATTTGGTGCTGCTGGTCATAAGGGCAAGAACAGGAAAGATTTCGTGTTTGGGTGGGACTTCCCTCAACAGACTTTTAAAACTTAAGGGAGGATGCACGTGAATCTGACTTAGATGTTGTGAAAAAGGAACAGATATCATTGTTATGATGAACCATCATAAAGTGATTTATCTGAAATCATACAGATCCTTATGTTTTAAAGATTCCACTAATTCAAATAACCAGTTTGAATGACATCTTTACTTTCTAGCTGATTTTTTGGCTTTAGATAGCCATGAGCCAAAGTCTAAGATCCCAAGATGGCAGAGACTTCATAAAGCTCATCAATAAGTTTTCACGCCTTTAGTTCAAATCACCCCACACCCTGAGGGTCCATCCAATTTTTAGCATTTTCAGAGATGCTGTAGTGTTCCTGTGCTAAGGCTTTTACTCAGGGAAGAGTATTAAAAATATGGAAAGTGCATTAAAAAATCTCCAGTCTTTCTTTAAATTACTAAAATCATGGGTAGCCACTTTCTTCTGTTCATAGAATATTTATTAAATACATCTTGGGGATTTTCTGGACAAAAGGCATCATGAGGTGGTTTTGTAGTATAAATAGTTCTCATTTGAATGGGTTCTAGGTCCTTCTTGGGAATGGCACAGCCCAAGGGGATGGTCACCAGCAGCAGATCTGTCCAGAAGGTCTCTTTCAACGAGCAGGTTCGTTATCCTTGCAAAGCTCTGTTTATTTATTCTGCAATATTGCCCAGAAAATGGTCCTCCCTGACACTGACCAAGGCTGGACAGAAGACTCAACCAGTTATTGCATTTCCAAAAATTCCATCAGAGCCCTTGGACTTTAAACTCCTGACATTTAGCACCTGGTTCACTCATCTCTTTGTCCTTGGAGTCCAGTACAGTGTTGGGTGCACAGCAGCTAGTCCATGAATGAGTGCTAGCGCTGATTGCTAATGAAGTTAGTACCTGTGGTTTCAAATAGGTCTGTCCCATTCCACTCAGGTATCAAGGGAACATTGCTCTAACCTGGAATTGCTCTTTCACTAGAAGACTTCGAAAAAATCTTAAAGATTGCTACTAAAAAAAACAATGCCACATAATCAATCTCCTAGTTCAGGGATGGCCAATGTATGGCATTTATGCTCTCACCCTCATCTTCTGTCCCTGTAGTCAACACTGATGGTCCATCAGGATGTTTCTTCCAGGTGGGCCTTTGGACCTCAGAGCCTTCTCCACCCCGATCTGTCACTGCAGAAGCTGCCGCCTCCCCTCTTGATCTAATTCAGCCTTGCCATTTTATGGATGGAAAAACGGGTTCAGACTATTAGACGACTCTCTCAACAGTTAGGTAGGGGGAGAGATTAGCTCCCAGACTTAGGCTAGTTGTTACTCACTGTGTTCTCTCTCTCACTTTTTCTGTCAAATCATTTTTGTTGTTATGGTTACTGTTTGGGGGAGGGAGGGAAGAGTAGGAACATAAGGATAACAGAAAAGGAAAACTTTGCAAGAATATATTTTCTTATTTTTTCTTCTCTAATCATGAGCAAAACGAGGGCCAACGGACTTAAAAATTATTAATAGGAAAACATGGAAGCTTGACATTGTTTATTTTATTTTTAACTATGCCTTAACGTCACTTCATAAGGACCATCTTGGATGCACACTTGCTGTCATAAAAATACCTTTCTTTAACATATTGATGTGGAGAGATTTGACTACATATGAAATTTACTATGGTCACAGTATCTAAATAATAATAATTAATAATAATAAATAATTAGTAGTAGTAGGGTTTTAAAGGCAGATTTCTTAATGCTAAAAATAAAATACTATGGTCAAAAAAAGTCTGCTTCTAAAAAACAAACAAACAAAAACATTTCCAGTTTAAGATCTGATCAGAAATATGAAGCAGTCCTCCAGTAATCTGTAATAAACACGGCAAAGGCAAATTTGGCCATTACGGGCGTTTTGTGAGATGGCAGTCTCCCAAGGACTTGAATGTCAGAACAAATGGTGCCTCCTGCTGTGCTTCAAGGTTAGTGCCCCAGAGACTGGGCCTGGGTCAGGAAGGGCGTGCCAGGATATCTTTAGCCCAAAGAAGACCTATTAGAACTACCATGTCTCCTGGGGTCAGAATGTGCATGCTCGGGCCTGGGATGTAATTGAATTACCTCTGATACAGGGCATAACATCCCTGACCTAAATTCAGGGTGTTTGTCTGCCAGCTTTTGGCACAAGGTTGGCTCATCATTTCACTCCCATTTAAAAATCTTAATTGCTATAATAGCTGGGTCTGTCAAGTTTACCAGTCGGCCAAAGTCTTAGAAGAATTTTAACCAAAGGATAGAATTTCCATCTGGTATTGACTAAATCCTGAAATTGCTGCCACTGCTACTGCTGCCGCTTCTCCTTGGCTTCATTTCCGTGGGGACCGACCACAGTTGAAGCTCACCTATAAATCAGAAGCTACCGTCCTTGTTGGTGGCTCTCACTGACAAGGCTGAAAACTGCAGCACCCAGCGTTTTAATGATGAGGCCAGAATTACTGATAATTCTGAAGACAGAGTCTCTCTTATATTCGTCATTCTGCATTGGTTGGTTTCCCAGAGGAATGCTGTTCTCCAAGTGAAAGTGGGGAAGGGCATGTAATGAGAATAGAGCCACTGTTGTCTACTAATTATTCACCTCGCTAACTATAGTTAAGAGACTTTCTTACAGACCCTGAGAAACTGGAGGATGAGGCAAGGCTGTAAAAAGATAAGCTGCCTCCATGGGCCCATTACTCGGAAAAGAAATACATTTTGAGAACAGACCAAGGACAGGACACGCTTTGATTTGGTTGCTGTGCCAAGACCCTAACTCCCTCTGGGAGTTTTTCTTGGGAATGCTGACCATTCTCCTGTCCCAGGAATGGGCTGAGCTGTTTGTAACATCATAGAAGACTAGCCACCTTGTTATCAGACATTAAGCTCCTGAAGGCCGAACGGCAGGCTCTACCCTCCCCTTTCATGTTACACTTGCGGCTCCCAGCTGCACGTAGCTATCTTCTCCCTTTTGTGTATATAACCAGCCAACTGGCAAGGGGGGGTCAGAGCAGATTTTTGTGGATGCCCTGCTGCTCTCCCATACTGCTGGCATTATTGGAATAAACAATTATATAGGACTCAACCCTGTCTCTGCTTAATTGGCTCAAGGAGTGACAGGCAGCCCAGACCCCTTGGTTGTCTGGTTACACAAGGATCAGAAGATCTAACCGGGGTCCTTCCCTAGTCAAATCATAGCAACAGCAGGTGGCCACAGCAGCCTTGAGGTTACTTATAATATTCAGCATATTCCCCTTTCTGTGATGCAGCAATTTTCAACCTTTTTCATTTCATGGCACATATAAACTAATTACTACAATTCTGTGGCACAACAAAAAATACGTTTTTTGCCAATCTGACAAAAAAAAAGGTATGATTTTGATTCATCCACACCAGATAACTATTATTGTGTTGGCTGTCATTATTTTATTTGATAATCTAAGGGAAAAGAGGTCAGTACCCCTGAATAGGTAGTCAGGTACTGCATGTTTTAATAATTCTTGCGGCACAGTGGTTGAAGTTCGCTGCTGTAGAGAAATGGCATTGGGGAATACGGAATTTACCCTCATATTTCTTTATTGCCAGCTGGCTTATGGGGTATTGACTAGATTGAATAAGTAGACACACCCAATCCATCAAGTGCAGTGATTTTCAACCTTTTCCATCCCATGGCACGCAAATGAGATGACAAAAATAGGTATAATTTGATTAATTTACAAAAGAAAAAAAAGTAATTACCAACTCTTTTTGCTCTAAAGTGACTTTTAAAAAAAAATCAAGTGCCTATATGTGTATATAAGGATTTCTGGTACCAAGAATTAACTGGTATCAGGAATCAGATACCAGTCAAGTGACCAATAAGATGCAACTCTATTATATGACCTGTATATTTATGGTTCAAGACAGGGCATTCACACTGGATGGCTATTGTTGCATTGGGGCTATTGTTATATTTTTAATTTGACAGTCTAAGTGAAAGGTGGTCAGTGCCTTTGACTAAATAGTCAGGTATTTCGTGTTTTAAAATTTTTTTGTGGCACACCGGTTGAAAATTGTGGATCTAGTGGTTTTGATAGCACCCTGCTCTCTCTCAGCATCTTGGACCTTTTTTCCACCCAAACATCTTGCTGCTGCTATATAGCTAGTTTACTCTTTTCTCCTGGAGTCAGAAAGTGTTCAGGAGACTGCCAGCGCTACTGCTTCCAAAGCCCAAATACCACTTTAATCTTTCCCGAAATAAATTTTAGCAAATTGGTACTCCCTCCATTGCACCCATTACTCTAATAGCAACCTCAGAAGGGCTGGACACTAAGCTTGTACAAATCAATGTTGTAGCTTCTTGCCAATTACTGTTTATCCTAACCTAAAGTATTCCTCCTACTCATGATAGTAATGTAAAAAGAACGCAATGTATATAGCAATTTTATTTTGAAGAATGAATTAGGCAATCTATCAAAGCACTAACAGACTAGGAAATGCATAATAACAACATTTTTTTACTTCCACGCATTCTATCCACCAAGAGAATTATGTATGCTTTATATAAAGCCAAGATTAAAACACAATTAAAATGCTATAAACCCAGAGAAAGAAAGGAGAATAATAACTGTGTAGCCAAATAACTGCGTCATGTGAAGTTCTTTAAGAAAAACTAATCAAATGATCTGTCTTGTTTAAGGCATCTAAATGCAAAACTATCCTAAGGGACTAGACAAAATGATTCTCATCTAACAGCCACCGCAGTCGGGGTCTTGTCTTTCTCCTCGTCTTTATTTCATCAAGGAGGGATCTTAGACTGTAGCTGGCTTTGGATTCCAGTGATTAGAGCTTTATCAGAAAGATTTAAATTAATTCCAAAACAGTAAAACAAAATTTACCTTCATTATAAAAAAGATACTCATGAAATTCGTGAAAAGTGAGTTTTTGTTGGGCATTAATTACATTAATGATGGAACTGTTCCACCAAAACCCAACAGAAGGAATATTGGTATCCACAATAAATTCCAACGATCATACCCTTAAGTCTGTGCAGTGTTGACTAAAGACTCACTGTTAAAATCCCATTAAAAGTGCTAAACTGTGATCCTAGTTTAGGGCTCTCTGAGATGGCAGGATATAATCACACTTTAGGGTTTGTATCAACTTGTGAAATATGCAGAGTAATTATAATGTTGTTGTAATTGCTCATATAAGTAAATGAAATAAACATCAAACTTATTACTCAGAAGTCTCATGTAATGAACCTTGAAAAAGACAATAGTTTCATTGTAGGCTAACAAGGAATGAATTATTGGTCTTACCCTTAACTAACTTGAAATAGTTTAGTAATCTGTATCAACAGAAATATACAAAGTTGATGTCCTATTTTCAGATGGAAATCTCTAATTTTTCCCGTCAAAAGAAATACAAAACTCAGAGGGAACAGGCAAAATCTTTATTGTATCCACTCCTAAAAACCACAGAACAGGTTTAGAAGTGGGTACATTTGCAACAAAAAATCACAAAGAGGCTCACGGCTAAAAGCTTTTTGGAATAATTATCATTTGACCATGAAATTAAATTGTGCTAGAACAGGCTGTTTCAGAGCAAATCTAAACAAATAACCTGCAGATTTAATTCAGTAGGTAGCAGATTACTCTGGAGCACAAAATGAGGAAAATCCATATTATTGTTAACATAATCACCACGGAAATTCTTCTCATGTTTGTTTTTTTAAGCAAAATTAGAGATTTTTTTTGGGGGGGGGGTTGTTTTAGGCTATACATACATTTTCTTCTGCCTTTCAGTATGCAGAGGATACAGAAAAATTTTAAACCTACCTAGCTTCAATTCTTTGAAAATGATCATATATCCCCAATGACACCTTTCTCTATAATTCATAGACATTAATGGGAAAATAGGATCCATTCTACAGGCTATCATCTCACTGTAAATTAAGAAATTTGGTTCTTCTTCTCAGCTAATACTTGTCTCTACTCAAACTGAGAATGATCCTAAGATTCCCATAAATGAACTCACCTGACTCACTTTAGCATTCAGCTGCTCCTACCCTCCAGCCTCGCCATCAGCCATTCCTCTCTCCTTGGACTCAGTTACAGTAGTCCCCCTTACCTGCAGTTTTGCTTTCCATGGTTTCAGTTACCCATAGTCAACCACAATCCAAAAATGTTACATGGAAAGTTCTAGAAATGAACAACTCATAAGTATTAAACTGTGCACCATTTTGAGTGGTATGATGAAATCTCCCTCTGTCGGCTCTGGGACGTGAATCATCCCTTTGTCTAGCATCTCCATGCTGTCTAGGTACAATATGACATTTTTAAAAAATATATATTTTATTGATTTTTTTACAGAGAGGAAGGGAGAGGGATAGAGAGTCAGAAACATCGATGAGAGAGAAACATTGATCAGCTGCCTCCTGCACACCCCCTACTGGGGATGTGCCTGCAACCAAGGTAATGCCCTTGACCGGAATTGAACCTGGGACCCTTCAGTCTGCAGGCCGATGCTCTATCCACTGAGCCAAACCGGTTAGGGCAATAAGACATTTTGAGAGAGACCACATTCATGTAACTTTTAATACAGGATATTGTTATAATTGTTTATTTTATTATTAGTCATTGCTGTTAATCTCTTACTATACCTAATTTATACTCTAAACTTTTTCATAGGTATGTATGTAAAGGGAAAAAACAAACAGTATATTATTTAAAGTTTGTTATTATCTAGAGTTTCGGGCATCCACGAGGGTCTTGAAACATATCTCCCAGGGATAAGGGGACTACTCGATACTGAGCTTATTTTAATTCCTTGCATACTATGTTCTCTTTAGCTAGTTGGACCATGCTTACTTCTCACCACCTTCCTATTTTGCTTATCTAATTCCTTCTCTTCCTTCATTTGCTCTGAAAGTCCTCCCTAAGCCCCTCCCTGCAACCAGAGGCTGACATTAAGGCCATCCCCTCTGTAGTCTTTAGCACCCTCTGTGTCTCTACCCCAGTGATGGCGAACCTTTTGAGCTCGGCGTGTCAGCATCTTGAAAAACCCTAACTTAACTCTGGTGCCGTGTCACATATAGAAATTTTTTGATATTTGCAACCATAGTAAAACAAAGACATATTTTTGATATTTATTTTATATATTTAAATGCCATTTATCAAAGAAAAATCAACCAAAAAAATGAGTTTGCGTGTCACCTCTGACACGCGTGTCATAGGTTCGCCATCACTGATACCCCTTTCAAATTGTGAAGCTGTTTGTCACTTTCCCCCACTCCATTATAAGTGCCATTAAGAGAGAGAAAAGCTCCACCCTGCAGATGCTGTCAATATTTTGCCTATGTCTCTTTGGATCCCTTTTTCCATTTCAGACACATCAGCTCCCAGGCGTGTTTTCTCTCCTCTAAAAGCCAGCATTTGCATCTTTTTGCCAAAGGGCTGCCCTCAGGCAGTCAGAATTGGCTTTGCTGCCTCTTGCACAGAGCAGGCAGTGCCTGGGAATTTACATGAGCGTGGACTGCATTCAATAATGACCAACTGGTATGGAGGTAAAAATATCTCAGTTCTCTGGCCTCTGGTGGAGATGATGCTGGAGGTGATTTATATAATCTCTCGTGCCTTCTGCAGGACTGACCCTTTGTGGGTCTTCACTTGACCTCTTTTCTTCTTTGTCCCACTTCCCACCCCCTCCAAGTTTTTCCTGGATACTCTAGCTGCTAGTCTAGCATAAACTTTTTCTCATGAATCCCCTGTTCAAAGTTTGCCTCTGCGGAACTCAACCTAAGAGCCTAAGGGATTCCCCATACATTCCTGTTGAGTGAATTAATGCACGTTGATAAGCAGACATGGAATCACCCCCAAATTCCAGTCTTAACCCTCTTCTTTTATGGATTGAGGCTCAGAGAGAGTGTGATATGTCCAAACTTACTCAGTGAGTTAATGGCAAAGCAAGTCTACTAACATCAGCGTCCCTTCCACTAAATTATTCACCCTTTATTCTGTTATTTTGAAAAGTTCTTTTGAAAAGCATAATCAGAAACTTTAGTTCTTTCAGTTTTAACCTAACAACACTAACAAGAGCTAATATTTATTGAGTTTAATCTGTTATCTATCATTTTGATTGTTTATTTGCCAAATAATTTTAACTCCCTTCCTTTATTGCTCTTTATAACACTTACACTCAACTGGTTCAACTGAACTGCTTGCTTCACTTTTTACCTGAGTATAACATGTTCCTGGAAGTCACCCTATTAACAGGTTGATGTCTATGAATTCATGGTTCTGCAACCTCAGTGGGGCTATCAATACACTGGCAGTCCTACTGTGCTACCTAGTCACTCTCCATTCCATTTTTCAGGCAGACCTTAGTCTCTAAGGGATCTTCTCTAGTCCATAGTTTCAGTGACTATTTGTGAGTTGACGGTGCCTAAATCTATGTCTCTCTCAGAGTCTTGGAGGACAGCTCTATCTGGATGTCCAACAGATATCTCAAATGTACCATGTCTAAAAGTGTATCTAGCCACTTCCTTCATTCCCAGTCTTAGTGGATTATACCGCGTGACATTCAGTGCACACAACAGAATTTTTAATTGTCACACTGACCTTCCCTAGTCTTTATTCTTCATATTATATCTTAGATATTCTACCACATTTATTTCAATGTGCTCCATTTTTTTTCATCCCAATTTTACTAAGTCCAGATTACAATCATTTCCTCTCTTCAGCACTCTCAATAAGATTAATTCACTAAATTATCTTTAAGACATTACCTTTCTAAGAAACAAAAAATATGCCCTGGACTAAAGTCCTCCAATGATCTCCATTACCCTCCGAATCAAGCTCCCATCCTAAACCCCTCAGCATTTGACTCTGGATTATCTCTCTACTCTGTTTGCTTTTCTCTCATGCTTTAACCCTAACCTGTATAATACATACATATTATCTGTATATGTACACACATGGAGGGTGAGGAGAAATAATAAAAAATGTATTGCTATATTAAATTTGGTGATTTTAGGGTAAAGAATACAGGAGATCTGTGTATTATTATTGCAACTTTTCTGTAAGTTTGAAATTATTTACCAAAAAAGTTTAAAAGGAAGTTCTAAGAGTTTTGATTTTTAGTTTTATAACTGCTGTCAAGCAAAAGTGAGAGACTCTGTTCTCATCATTATTTTTGGTATATTAGAGCTAAAATTAAAAGGTGTTATAGAAATTCTTACAGTACAAAATGTTTTCTTAAAAAAATTACTGGGTAAAAGCCAGAAGAATAAATTGTAAGTATAATCAACCATATGTAATATTTAGAAGAATTTTGAGTGTATATAAAATATTATCATTGGATAATGAAATTGTTGACAAAATTTTACATGATTTTATTTTCCGTATTGTTTATATTTTCTAATTTAATAAAGCAAATATCTATATAGTGGTTAATAAAATTGAAAATAAATCTAAGGATGCTTTAACAATGAACTGAAAAAGGAAAAGAAAGCAAATAAGTTCCATCTCCAGAGCCTTGGCTGATAGGGTCTGGGAGTAAAGCACATTTAGACAGAGCCTTCCTTGGGAGCATCTCAGGTTACTTGATATCTACACATCTAAGGAGTATATGTCCTCCTTAGAGAAAGAAGTATTCACAAAAAATGGTATAGGTTTAAAAATAATGACAATTTTCTGAGCCTCTTTTCCTTAGTTTTAATCCTTTCCCAATAAAGCAACCCTGGCCTTTGCCTTGTAAGGATGTACTTTTGTATTGCTACAGTCATGACCAGATTATACAACAGGCACTTTATGGCAAATCTCAAAAATCTTCCTAAAATTTGGATCCTATATGCTAATGTTACCTTGTAGGTTTTTGAAGAACAGGGACCCAGCCCATTTCAACCTTTGCCCCATTCTAACTTACCTTGCCTAAACTGCACATTTTCTGTCCCTTCTAATTTGATTGTCAATTTTAATTTAATATTGGATCTTGGTTTTAATTAATAAAATTTTAGTTCAGTATTACTCACGTGTCAAATCTGACAGTTCCAGTCTGAATTTGGAGCCCCTTCTAATAGTGTTTTCCAAGCACCTGATGCCTCTCCTTATAACTGCATTTATTAGACTGTATTGCAGTGGCCTGTTTACTAGTATTCAGCAAGCCCTAGGCCCAACCCAAAAGAACATAAGCTCCTTGAAGCATTTATTTTCATGTGTAGAATGCGGTGTGGCACAGAATAGGGTTTGAAAGAGTATTTTCCATTGTTGACAAGTCAAATTTGACATTCTCATTTTAAGATGAAGAAATAGAGACGTTGGGCAGTTAAACATCTTGTTCAGGACTGCACAACCAAATATCTATGGACACTACCTGTTGCTCTTTCTTTTTAAATATAATTATGTTCTTTCTTTAATATAATTCTGGTTTTTTAAAAATATAATTCTGTTCACCTACATATGTTCATAAACATATAAATGCTTTGATCTGAAACAAAAGCTGTAGTGAGTGTGAAAGTTGCATTTTATCTCAGCAGTCCTGCTTGAATTTCCCCAATCTTAAGGTCTTCTCTGATCCTAACTAGTCTTGGGCAGTTTCTCAATATCTAAATATCTAAAACGGTTATGTCCATCTTCTGCTCTCAACAGGAGCTCAGCTATGACCTCTATGTATGCATAATTGGTTCATTATTATTTATTAACTTTCTAAATTTTCATTGAAATTTGATTCCAATGATAAGTTTTTGTATGGTATCTGCATTTGTTATCTTCAAAAGAAAAAAATAATAGTGATACAGTAGGCAGATGGATAAAGAAGCAAGAAGCCTTCATCAATGAAATGACTTGTTTAAAATTTTAACAGATTATGACAGAAATCATTAGTCACTGCCCAATATCCAATCCACACTTTTATCTTAATAATAGGACGCCACATTTCAGCTGGTCACATGGACATTCAGATAAAGACTCCCTAGCAGCAGCAGCTGAGGGTGGCCATGTACCACCTTCTAAACAGTGGAATGAAAATGGAGTGATATGTACAATATCTGGTTCATTCCCTTAAAGAGAAATGCCCCCACTGTTCTCTCTTTTCCTTTCTGCTGGCTGTAACGCTGGTATGTTGGTGGTAGATGGGATGGATGATGTGTGACAAGATGTCAGAGCAGCAAGATATAAGGGAGCCTGGATCTCTGATGATTGTCCAGGCCCATTACCAGCCGTGGGCCATTTATCTTTGTTTTGTATGAAAAGAGAAATATCTTCTATCTTATATATGTCACCATGATTTTGAATTTCTCTATTTCAGCAGGCAAACTGATAGCCTAAGAAATATGATCTTCATTTAATGCTATTAAATCAAAGTCTTAATAGATCTGTGGAGTATGAAATAATAAAACTAGAATAATCATGAACTAAAACCACTTGAACATAAAGTGCATACATAGATCAATAAATGTATCTCATTTATAAGCTATCAGGAATTGATAGGTTATTAGTATTTATACTCTATTGGACATTTTACTTATCTTTTTGGCAATAATCTTCAAAAATAAAATTCTAACCAAGAAGAAGCTTTAAATCCAGTGAGTACCAAACAAACATACACTGTAAATCATTAAGTAACTTCTTATCTCAATGATCCTATTATACACATACCCTTTTACTCCTAATTACCACCCCCCACGCTTCACACAACCCACTGCTCCAGCTAAACTGAGTAATTTCAGTCTGACAATTTCAGTCTGACATAAGAATCACTTAATATTTTATTGTTGTTTCTTTGTTCATGCTATTAGCACATAGTAGATGCTCCATTAATATGCATGGAAAGAATGGTTAAACATTTTCTTCACCATCCAAAAGTCTATCTTATTAAACCTAAAGTATGAACCTCAAATTAAATTTCCTCTGAGAAATAGTACTTAATGCCCATAGGTGGAAAAGACCTTTTTTTTTTAACTTCTCATAATACCTTTACTGTGTCTATATCATGTCATTTATTACTACCTTCTGTCAAATAAATTCATAGTTCTCCTCTTCCCTCCTATGTGGATCTTGAAAGCAATGGAAGAAGAGAACACATGCCAGAATCACCTCTCCATTCCTTGCAAGGCCAGCATTAGTAGTATTAACACATATATTAATACATGGTATGAACTACATATATTTTAGGTATGTTTTTATAATAAATTATCCAAGTGGCTTTGTTGATTAGGCATGGAGAGATAATAAACAAAGAAAATATGAAAGATATGTTAATTTAATACTATTGTATTGACTTTTTAGGAAGCAAAGAGATATGAAAGTAAATGAGGTTCATTATAGAAATGTGGTTGGGTTACATTTCAACTGGCTTTGTATAAATCTCCTCCCTGGTATCTGGAGGGCTTCATTTTACCCCTATGGCATTAAGATAAAATCAGAAACAAAGGCTAAAATAGTCACCTATTAGCAACCAAAGTAGGTATTCCTTAAGAATGCTAAGGAATACAAGAACAATAAAATTTCCAAATCCTTAGGCACTAGGTAAACAGATTGAATGGGCTTAGAGACAAGGAGGTTCAGGGATCAAGAATAAACCATTTCAAAGTTGTGGGGGTGAAGAGTCAGCAATGAATTGCTGCTATTGAGAATTACCAATCATCAGATGTTATCCATCAGTTTTCTAGTTGGAGAGATGTTCATTTATGTCCAAGGCTCTTCCCAGAGCCCCACACCTGCACAGCATCTAATCAGTCCAGGTAAAACCACCGCTCAAGAGCCAAGATGGAGAGATTAGTGTATGTGTTAGGGAGGTGGAGGGGACATGGATATCTTGGAGTGATGATAACATGAAGGAAAAACATGCCCTTGACCAACACAGGAGCAGTTAGTTTGGAATTTACCATTAAGGCGGGATTGCAGAGAATGCCTTTCCCTGCTCAAGAGGGTCTTAGAGAAGATGAGTTTTAAATTAGGTCTATGAAGATAGTAGAGAATGCCTGGAAGAGAATCCTAGACTGGGAAGCAAACTAGCAGAAATGAGCAATTCATGAGTAATGGGGACTATTGATTGATATTGTAAAATAGTGTCCTGCCTACATGGTTCAGTGGTTGAGCTTC
Organism: Myotis lucifugus; assembly: GCF_000147115.1. Classification (NCBI taxonomy): domain Eukaryota; kingdom Metazoa; phylum Chordata; class Mammalia; order Chiroptera; family Vespertilionidae; genus Myotis; species Myotis lucifugus. The sequence goes on along the minus strand of NW_005871065.1, from coordinate 10,817,133 downwards.
GACCTATGAACTAGGAGGTCATGGTTCGATTCCCGATCAGGGCACATGCCTGGGTTGTGGGCTCAATCCCCAGCGCGGACGTGCAGGAGGCAGTCGATCAATGATTCTCTCTCATCATTGATGTTTCTATCTCTCTCTCCCTCTCCCTTCCTCTCTGAAATCAATAAAAATATATTTAAAATAAATAAATAAAATAGTGATGATGGTGGATAATAAGAAATAAGATTGAAGATATATAAGGTAAGTTGATATGAGGCTTTGAAGATTCTATACGGGTCTAAATGTTCATATTCCTATTTCCCAGTGTCCTAGGTATGGAAAATTTTAATGACTTAATGTTTCAAAAAATCAAATTTAGATGTTGATGGGACATTCAAGTAGTTAATCTGATGATAGCTAAAATGGAGAGCTTAAATTCATATATTAAAAAACAGAAAATGAAATGATTTTTTTCCTGAGTATTTTATTTCCCAACTATTGGTCTAGGTTTGTCATATCAAGTTGATTATGAAAGAATGAGTCAAATTAGTATCCGAAGCTCAGATTTCTCATTCAACCTTATAAATGCCCATCTATACAAAGAAACAAACAAAAATAGTTAACATTTAGTACATGAAAGGTTTTAGGAAAATAGGCTAAAATAGTATATTTTCTTTAAAAAGGGATCATCTTTCCAGTTTCTTCCTAAGATGAAAATAAAAATCTGTGGCTTTACTAGAATACTATAATTTTTAATAAACAAAACATAGAAGTATTTGTTTTAATAACATACAAACTGTTTCTCAGATTTTAAAATGATAAATCTTTTAAAATAAACATAGAAAATATTTAGAAAAACACAGGAAATCTTCAGGGTCTAGGGCCAGGCAAAAGATTCATATATTTTATACCAAAAACATGATCTATAAAAGAAGATCAATGTGAAAATTAAAAACATTTATTCTGAAAAATACCTTGTGAAGAGGATGAAAAGACAAGCTATGGTTTGAAAAAAAATATTTACAAACCACACATCCAACAAAGGACTAGTATCTGTTATGCCCAGATTTCAAGATTCCCAAGAAACCACATCAGGGAGCCATCCAATCTGATGCAAAAGCATAAGAATCTGTATTTCAAGCTAGCTTGAGCTCTCCATCCACCAGACTCACCGACACATCGGCTAGCCAAGTGGCCAAGAGAGCCAACCCCGCCCAGAGACCGGTTATATAGGGGGGGGTCGGAGTAAGGGGAGGAGAAAGGACTGTGCTCTGCCGATTGGCCAGGCGCAAGCCGGGTCCTGTTACACAGGATGTGGTCATATCTATGGCGCGCACTTCCCTTGATTGTCATTGGTTAGTTTAAAATCCCGGGCGTGGCCAGCAGAGGCCTGGGCTTCCGGGAAGAAGGCTGAACGTGGCCCCAACATGGAGGATACAGGCAAGATGGAGGGCATAGCCCTCGCCCTTTCAGTATCTAAAATACATAACAAACTTTCTAAACTTAGCAATATTAAAAGAAAACAATCTAATTGGAAGTTGAGATGTTTTGCCAAAATACAGATGACAAGTAAGCATATAAAAGATTTTCAACATCCTTAGCCATTAGGGAAATGCAAATTAAAACCACTATGAGACATCACTAAACACCTATCTGAATGGCTAAAATAAAAAATAGCAGCAACACCAATGCTAGTGAGGGTGCAAAGAAACCGCATCCGTCATACATTACAGGTGGGAATGTAAAATGCCATGGCCACTCTGGAAAATCATTTGACGGTTTTCTATAAAGTTTAACATACAACTTTCACATGACCCAGAAATTGCATTCTTGAAGGTTTAGTTCAGGAAAATGAAAAATTATGTTTATACAAATGCGTGTAAATGTTTCTAGCATCTTTACTCATAACAGTAAAAAATTGAAAACCACCCAGGTGTCTTTTAACAGGGAATGATACGCAAACTGTTGGGTACATCCATGACTCGGAATACTAGTACTACTCAGCAATAAAAAAAGTACAAACCGTTACTACTTGGAGCAACTTGGATGAACATAACTGCACTCGCTGACAAAAAGCCAATGCTAAAAGGTTACATTCTGTATGATTCCTTTTATGGAACATCCTTGAAAAGACAACAGATTAGTGGTTGCTAGGGTTTAAATTAGGGGTAGAAAGAAGTTCAGTGTGGCCATCGTTCCTATGTCAATGTTAATATCCTGGTTGTGATATTGTATTCAAGTTTTGCAAGATGTACCATTGGGGGAAACTGGGGGAAGAAAGCACACACAGCAATATAAAATTAATTATTTGGTGCACTAGGAAGATGAAACTAAAATTACTCTTATGTGTGAATTATAATATCTCGTTTCATTCCAGAAATCACCTCAGGATCCACTCTAGAAGCTACTATTTTGAAGTTTTTTTAAGCATAAAATTGTTAAGTGTATTAAATTTTACATCCCTTCATTTTCTTGGCAACCCCTTTAGCCATTATTTTTTAATTAAGGCAAAGCAGCAAAACCTGAAATGAAGTCACCAGGCATAGTCGTCCTCACAAACAACAGGCTCTTTCCTGGGTTCCTGCAAGCTGAGCTGCGTCTTGGTGTGAGGCTGAGTGCAGAATGTTCCCCTGGTGGGGACACAGTGCCCCACACCCGATACAATTTCCCATAATCTTCTGAGATGAGAGTTGGAAAGGACATCTTGTGCAGAGGAAATGCAGCCAGGTCCTAGCAGTAAGTCAGAGCTACTTTTTGTCCTACGAGTTCGGATGAGCAGTGCTCAGAGGAAGCCTCTACTTACATTTTAGTTGGCAGGTTTTTAGCAACAATACAGGTCTCTCCGACAGGGTTTCTAGTTCCCATAGGCAAAGCCCCTCGGGAATGGCCTTCTGTGTAAGGCCCGTGGGAAGGTGGGGATGGGAAAGGAGGGTGGCTTGGCTGTGACCCTCCCTCACATGGCGAGCGATCTGCTGGTCTGCAGAGAGGCCTTCTGGGAGCCAGCTGTACCGGCTGCGTTAGGACAGCTGTACCTGGTGAGCGCACAGCACTTCTCTGCATCTATTTCCACGATGTCCCCTCTCTCATTAGGTAAAAGATTTTCTTTTGCTCTGGGTTCCCTGATGGGAATCCTTAAGGCCTCTTAGGAGAAGTTGAAGCATCTTGGAGACTGAGAACTGGTTTTGGATATTGCAAAGGCCTATTCTCACCAGCACTTCAGGCTTAGGAGATGCGCCTGAGGCCTCCAGTATGCAAATGTACTTACATCTAAATTGGTTTTCTAAATACGGCCTGGGAACTCCACAGCCCAAATGCAAGGTTGCCCTTTGGAAATCTCCAGTGACCGGAGTCTGATCACTCAGTATGCAGATTGCATTCCAACTTTTAGCACTGCTAACTGACTATTTATTTTTCAAAAATATAAATTGGTTGAAAATGTTTGGTGATGTGCTCTTGTATTTAAAAAAAAAATTAAATGCTTCCTGGGTGATTGGAGGGTTTTTTTTCCCCCCAAGAAATATTTGAAATACCTCAATTGGACACTTAGATGTCCAACCTCAAAGTATAATTTTCTTTTCTGTAAATTGATGCTCTACAAAAATTCAAAAACAGAGAGCCTCTAACCAACTAGATTGTGTTAGTTTTTATGTGTTACAGATACGGGAAGAACTAGAACTAATTTACCATAAAAAGAATTTGTAAAGCCTGGGGAGAAAAATAGAGACGCTGAAAATGAAAAACAATGGAAATCAAGAACTATCACAAAACTATGTTGTATTTTTGGAAGTAAATAACCCCCTAGACTAAATAACTATGCTGACTAAAACAGTTTAAGGACACATTTTTTGGAGGGTATTCATTTGGTCCTAAGCAGGTCACTTCACGTGTCTTTCCTTGGGACACAGACCTTTAACATTGGACGGTAAATATTGGAAAACGCTGATATTTTGAAGAAAGGCTGTCCTATCTGATGAGAGGTGGGTCCTGACAAGGAGAAAATGCTGAGATGTTCTGAATTAAATGACTACGGATGGAAAGTGAGGGAAAGAGACCGAACTGTTCTTTGTAGTGGCTGTGGACCAGATAACAAAAGGCTGTTCACATTCCTTCCATGTCTGTTGGAACTTCCAATTAGTTGCCACGTGCCTATTTTTGCAGATTATTTTACTCAGGCCCCCTCCACTGCAGGAGCCTCTGCCTCTGTTTACAGGTGGGCTTTCCAGACTGCTGCCCACAGCCAATCCACAGGGCGGACATCTCTTTATTGGAATGCTGTGCTTATTTCAGAGCTGGCCCGCTTCACCTTCCCCACCCCTCTGCCTGTAGCCAATGCAAATTCTTTCAGGTGGTTTGCATCTTCCTTCCCCTTCCTCCTACTTGATGTATAAAAACACTTGCAGACTCTGAGACAATGGGCATGTCTTTCCTACCCAGGACATGTGGCTGGTGGTTTATACTCCATGTCCCAAGGCTGTCTCCTCCTCCTCCTCCTCCTCCTCCTCCTCCTCCTCCTCCTCCTCCTCCTCCTCCTCCTCCTCCTTCTCCTCCTCCTTCTTTCAGCAATGGCTTAACAAATCCTTTCTTTTAAAAAGACTTTCAGCCATGGAAATTAGTTTTGTTGTTGTTTAACACTACTAATCACTTCTAAGGGAATAGGCTCCGTGGTCCCAGGAAAAGAAGACAGGGGCACAACCTCCCACATGTCATCGGCTTTCAGCTGAAGGCACATTGCCAGAAAGGCTTGCAGATCTGTTTCCTGGACAACACCAGCTGCTGGCCTCATGCCCAGGAACCCGTACCAGTCTTGCAGCCGGAGGGCTCTTCCTCTCCAAGGATGCTCACTCCTGCCTCCCTGTGGGCTCCCACCCAAAGCACAATCCTCACAACCCCATATCCCCAGGAAGCCAGGACCCATGGCTTCATACCCAGTGCTTCCAAAGCAAAAAGGCTGTTACTTGGTAAGGTATCTTTGAAAGATGTCTATTCTGAGTATTCACAAGAGGGGTCTGGGAGAATAAATGCAGCCTAATGTCCAAGAGTAGCCCTGAAGACTAAACCCTTTCCCTGGGAGTAGCCCTGAAGACTAAACCCTTTCCCTGGGAGTAGCCCTGAAGACTAAACCCTTTCCCTGGGCTGTCCTCTCTCTCTTCCCATTTTCATAAATTCTTTGTTTTCCTTCACAGCCAACTCCAGCCTCCCTGCCTTCTGATGTTGCCAACTTCATTGCGGCGTGATCCCTTGTCCTTCCTCTGTCATTTTATGTTCAGAACCAGAACCACTCATTTCATAATTGTCATTTTGAAATAGGAGACCCTGGGGAAAATCTTTATTTAGCATTGGGGCTCTTTGACAAAACCTATGACAATCCTTTTTACTTATGGGAAACAAAGGTGACTATTATTCTCAGGCCATGTATGCAGGGCTCTGTGCAGCCTCCTCAGAAGGTAGATTTATACATGCAATGGGTGAAGAATCAATAATGTCGGCAGAGTTCCTGCAAGCCTCCTCTTGTTTCTGTTAGGAAATAAACACATGCTCGCTCCTCAGTGTCCTGAATGAGGTAATGTCTTGAATAATGTAAGAAAGAGAGGTCTGATAGGCTAGGACATAAACCTAGTAATTTTGTCCCAAAATTAAGAATAACATTGATTTTTTTTTTAAGGAAAGTCATTGTCCAACTCCTAGAGAGAAAAACTAAACCCCCAAAAGGTTCTGTGATTTTCCCAGAGGCAAACCAGGATTTTATTTTTCCATTGGTTCCTGTTCTCATCTGAAACCTGCACCATTATAAGTCACTCCTCTTTTTTCCCAGATACAAAGCAGAAAATGGTAGGACATGTAATTCTTCCTCTAGTTCATTGTAATAACACTATGAATTCAAATTCAGAATGAAGTCTTCTCAGACCAATCTAGAACTATTAATTAGGAGAGTTTGCTTTAATGTTCAACAGAAAGAGGATGAATTTTCTTCTTTAAACCTATATGTAGTATAAAATTTTAATGTAAGGAATAGTCATTATTTAGCTTTGTTTTTCCAAACTTTTATTAATTTTAATGAAGTGATTGATATTATCATTAAATGGCCTCTGAATAATTTATTTTCATATCTTAAACCAAATATTTTCCCCTAAATCTCAAATATCTTACTAAAGTGATGCTTTAAAAATTTCACCGACAATCCCAGTTGGCACTTGCTTAATAGAATGAAGTTTTTCTACAAATTGAAATTAATGAAAGAATTTTAAAAACTATAATAACCAAACAAAAATTTCTATTTTAACAATACTATCTTTACAACAAAAATTTTAGGAAGTTATAATAATATCTTCATAATGTATGATAATACCTACATATTTAGTGATATTGCTGACATAACATTAAGAAAAATAATATTTTAGAATAAGTATATAATAATTTGTGAGTAATACATGCTGTATTTTATTATTTAGCAAGAGCTGCTGATCCATAGCCTAATACTTAGACTTATGCATTAATAATTTGTCTTACTCAGCATTGTTATTTTGATGTCACATATAAGCAATATAAACAATATTTACAACTTTTTGATTTTGACATTTTGAAGGCATATTTATTAAGGTAGGAGGAGGAACACACTAGAACATATTTCATTCAATGGTTGTTACGATTGGTTTATTACTTTTAAATATTTAGACATGATACGTTGGCCTCCATCTGTGTTCTTGCTGTATAGCCTGAAAATGTCTCAGGAGATATGTGCATGTAAGTACCTATATACACTAACAAAATAGTTATCAAATAATATATTGGTGGATATACTTTTCTATTCCATTAGCAACACCTTAGCATCATAGATTTATAAATGATGTATAGTAAACGAATGATGGTATCTGAAAGATGGACATAATTGAACAGCAATCGTTTGGAGGATCATATGGCCATAGCTCACACTGACCTCCATGGGAGCTGAGTAAGTGTGCTCAAGGGCAGGATCTGCACATAAATCCTGGGAGGCAGTCATTCGATCAAGCATTGCTTAATAATCCAACTTGGCTTATATCTGGCTTCTCCAAATGCTGTCAGCCTCAGCTATGCACAGAGGCAGCTGATAAAGTCTAGTTCTTCGGTTTAAATCCTCCATAAATAGTTACAAAAAAAAAACAATGTTCCATCCTAATACTATAATTTACTTGGCTTTGCCTAAAATATAATTTATTTTTCTATTGTCTGACTGTATTTATTTTATTCTTTCCCTTTCCAGCTCAGATACTGGATGTTGATTTATCTCTGGAATTTGCAAAATAAATAAAGTCGCCCTATTAAAAAATTATTGCAAAATGGAATGACAGTTAATGATTTGTTTCTGTCTTGACATTTCAAAATCAACAATTAATGTGTCCAATATTTACTTCAGTAGTATAAATCAAATTTATCTGTAATCACTTATTTAGAAGACAATTAAGAAAAATGACTATTTTACATTAGAACTCCCAGAAATTGTGGGGTTCTAAGGAATGGATAGAAAAAAGAAATCACTTAAGATTTTATCTTGGCATCACTGTCTACAAATTAATGTGAAGAGCTGCACTATGGTTTCCTAGTGTTCAAGCTGTCTTCTGCCAAAAGGTGGAAGACAAGGAGTGATTATTGATTTCCATATGAAGGTGGGCACTGGGCGTCACTATTGTTACATCTGCTATCTATGTTATGACTCTGTGAGCAAAGGGAATTCAAAAGACAAGCAACCTTCTTATGCATTTGTCCGACCATGGACATAATTTTGCCTCAAATCTATTGTTTTGGAGAAAGTAAAATATATTACTGAGCAACTTGATTTCTCCAGGTAAAGGCACCTTTGGCTTTCCACTATTCATCACCAAACTGGTGTATTCCAAGAAACTAAGCCTCTGTTAAATTCAATATGAGAACCAGAAAAACACTGGCATTTTAAATGCTGTGTGAGGTATGGTTCAATCATTAGGGGTTCACTGTGTGATTTTGGACTTTCTAGTAGAGCAAAATTCATATGTTAAAGCCCTAATTTTCAGTATCTCAGAATGTGACTAAATTTGAAGCTAGGGTCATTAAAGAAGCGATGAAGTTAAAATGAGGTATTTAGAGTGGGCCCTCATCTCATATGACTGGTGTCCTTCGAAGAAGAGGAAACGCACAGAGGGAAGATCACATAAATACACAGGGAGAAGGCAGCCATCTGCAAGCCAAGGAGAGGCCTCAGAAGCAATCAACCCTGCTGACATACAACCCTTGGTTTTGGGCTTTTGGCCTCCAGAACTGTGAGAAATGTACTAACAAAGGCATAATTAGTCAGTGAAGGCATGACAACTCTCTCTCTCTCTCTCTCTCTCTCTCTCTCTCTCTCTCTCTCTCTCACACACACACACACACACACACACACGCACCCTTTTACAGATACTGTATTACCTTCATTCTGTTTTGTTACACTTGGTGGAAAAATTAAGCTAGCAGATATTGTAATGCCTCCTCCCATTGAATGTGATTATATGTCACATCCATTGGAGACAAGCTGGGGGCATTATAGGCATTTTTTTTTGTTGAGATTCAGTAAACTGGGCAAGACTGGGCAGTGGTATTATTTATCAGGAGTTTATGCCCATAATTTTGTTATCTCCAGAAATGATTAATTAGTAGAGAAAAGTAAATCATTCTACAGATAATTAAAATTTACTCTAAAACAGATTTCTTAGAATTCTTCCTTAAAGGACAGAATAGAGTGATCAGCTATTCACCATAACGGCAGCTGAACACAGAGGTGTCATCTGCAGCCAATTTAAAGGGAATGAGAATGTTTCAGTAAAACACAGCCCTTGTTGGGTTCTCTGATTTAGCATCTTCGGGGTAGTAGAGCCAGAAACCAGGGAGAGGCAGTTTGACACCAGCTTATGCAGGCGCAGAAGACAGATTCAGTGAGAGATCCTGGGGGCATAGCTGAGCCTGGCAGATGGACAATTAGCAGAAATCTGGTATGAAGTGCGAAGGCCCTGTCGAAGATGTTACAAATCTGCAATTCTAGGAAGCAGGCTTCGATCTAAAACCTGGACTGTCATAAGCTCTGTGGCAAATGGAGGGCCTCATCAATTCTGCTGGATGTCTTCCCCTTTGTCACCGCTCTTCTTAATGAGCTATCCCATTACACAGTGGCTTCCCCTGGCAGCATCTTCAAGGCCCGACTCACACGGTCCTAAAGTTTATTTGCAATCCAATTGCTTGTTAATCTTGGGTTACTAACTTACTCTCTTTTTTTTTTCAGATTAAAAGCTTTCAATTGTGTCCTTGCTCTAAGAGTGGTAGTACTTGACTATCCTTGTGTGAAGATGCCTTTGCCACTTTAGTAGCTGCTTCTCTTATGGAGAATGACATCATTTCTTATCCCCTGCTCTGCTAACACTTGTTTCTCTTAGGGTCTGGCTCCACTTAAACACCTCTGCAAACCAACTCACCACCCCATTTTTTTGCCACCACCATACTTACAAAACAGCTAATTCTTAGTTCACATCTCTGCCTTCAGAGACAGAATATACAAATGGACAATGGCCAGATGTCATATATAAAAATAGAACTTTGACTCACAACCTGCAGCAACCTGCCCAGGAACCCAACCTCAAAGCTACAATAAACAACCCAGGAAGCCAGTGGCTATAAGTCAGATTGCTATCTCTAGCAACAATCCAGGAAGCTAAACAATAACTTCTGTAATAACCAGCCCCAAATGGCCAGGACTTGATTAATAACTGACAGCCTCTCTAAATTCTGTCCTTGCTTCCAATTTAGGACCAACCAGAGAATACCCAATCCACTCCCCTACCAATCCTTGACTGCACCACTTCTATTTAGCAAACTGACAGCTTCCCCACACCAACAGCCTTCAAATAGGGCAGGTGTACCAGAAACCTCCCTTTTTTGCACTATAAAGCTCTCCCACTACTCAGCATGCCTTTGAGTCTCTGCCAAAATGCAAGTAACATGGCTGACCCCTTTGCTAGAGTGAGCTCAAAATACTTTTTGCTTTTCTCATTTAGATGGCTTCATTTATTTCTACAAAATTTTCGTTCTCTCTCTTTATTGTTACTTTTGGAGCCTTAAAGCAAAAAAGAAGCCATCAAACATATGTATACTTGGCTTTGGCATATTTCCATGGGTATATTTCTTTTTAGAGTCAAAATTTATACTTTCTTTAATAATAGTTGCTACTGCTTTCCATCTCCCTCATTCCCTTAGCTTTATATTTATTAATGATTAACTCTGAGGCATTATGTTCTCTTGAATTAAGAAGGAAGCAGTGGAGAAGGAAAGGAGACTTCACAGGTCAAGAATCTAGGACCCGATGACTTTCCATGCGGGAGGATATACACATATGGGAGGGGTGAGAAAGGAGAGTTAGAAGTCAAAGATGACTGTGATGGATTGAAGCCCAATGATGAGGAATATGGCCATACTTTCAAAAGCAAAAGGTGGCAGTCTGGTAGAAGGGCTGTGTAGCAGAGGGTGCTAGCCATCCATCAAAATTCATGCTCTCCATTCTCCTTGAGCATGCAAATAGAACCCAGGTCCTAACCTCCCTTGCTCTTAGGTATGGCCAGAGGATAATGTCTGATTGATGGGACTGAGCAGAAATGATGTGGTACACTTTAGGCCAGAACCTTTAAGGCCAAGGTATACTCCCTGTTCTTGGCCGAGACAGCTATGTGCAGAGTGACCTGGAAGTCACATGTTGAAGAAGAAATGAGTGGCCCTGTGAAGAGAGCCATCAGTAAAATGGAACACCTATCCTGACCTATTATCTGATTCACCTTCTACCACTCTGAAAAATGGTGGACTTCTTAGTAAAACCGTTTAGCCTACATTACAGAATGTATGTAAGCTTGAATAATATATTCTGAGAGGGGTGCGATTAAATTTAAACCATATCATGTGAGTACCTGTAATGCCGCAGATGTTACGTTAGACACCAGGAACATAAACTGGGGTAATACATGGTGCCTCTTTCAAGAGCGCACAGTGGGGATGATCACATCGGCAAACAATACAACAGGACCAACACCCTGGCACAGCTGGTCCAAAGCCCTGAGGATGTTCGTGGAGGAAACACCTACCTCTTCCTGTGAACATGAAGAGGGCTCAAGATGAAAAACATTTGAGCTGCCACTTGAAGGATGACAAGAAGATTCCAAGTGGCCAAGATCTCAGCAGAGGCAATAATAGGAGGTAGGAATTAAGGTACAAATGGAATGAGTGCTGAGCCACAGCATGGCAAAGCACACAGTAGATGTTTGGCCAATTATTATAAACTAGAAGCCCGATGCACAAAATTTGTGCAAGAGTAGACCTTCCTTCCCCCGGCTGCCGGCACCCGCTTCCCTCTGGCACCCGGGACACAGGCTTCCCTCACAGCCCCGGCTTCGTCCGAAAGGTCGTCCAGAAGGACGTCCAGTCTAATTAGCATATTACTCTTTTATTATTCTAGATATCAGGTAAAGATGTCAGCAATGTCAATGACGCCCAAAGTATACTTCCAAAAAAGCAGGACATTTGTACCATCAACTTACCACAGCTAACCTCTTTACTGGTTTATTTGTTCAGAACTTACTTACTGATATTTCTATTCTAGGGGTGTTCAGTTTACTCATTTGCCAGCTTACGTAGAATCCCTGAGCACTGTTATATGAAAAAAAACCACAATAGACAGAGCATCCATTTCTATATTCCAAGTGTCTTTGGGGTTTTTGTCCACTCAGTCTGTGCTCTTGGGCAGGTGTAAAAAAATGGATTCTTGAAGGCTAATGGTAGCTCTGCACAGGTGCTGCCTTTATGAGGAAGGCCAGCCTCCCTCACCCTGCCGCGGAGCCTGTTATTTAGCAGACATGCCTTCGGGGGATATCTCCCATTCTAGTCCCTCTTATCACCATCCTTTCTCTGTCCACAGACATGCAGTATTCTGGGAAAGGAGAATTTACACACCTTCAACAACTCTGGTAACATCACGGATGTACAGAAGTACATTTTGTCATGGAAGCTGAAACCAAAGGCTTTCTGAACCATACTGATACTTCCAAATCAAATAATTGCTAAGGGTTGAGTGACCATAAAAGGAATTATAGAACGTAAAGTAATACTAATATTTTCTTCCTGTAACTTAAGCAATAGTATCTCAGATATGCCACAACCTGTTTAAATCACAGCTTAGAACAAAAAGAGAGCAAAATACAAGCAAATAGCTAAAAGCTCTAAAGCCACCAAAATACATACAATCTATTTCAAAAGTGTATTATTTTGTTTAGAGCCAGTCATCTGAACTTCAATGAGAGATCATTTACTCTTATTTTATACATAATTCCGACTATTTTGGGTCCTGTCAGTCTGACACCACTCAGAATAGGGGCTGTAGCCAAATGAGAACAAAACGAAACAACTGAAGTTCACTGTGAGTAATCTAAGCCATCAAGGAAAGATTTCTTGAATTCTTTTTTAGTGGAACGTGTGCTACATTCTTTAGTTCACGTTCATCCAAAACGTTTAACACAAATGTAGGGACTATGAATGTCTCTTTATTTATCTGGAAATTTATTTATGTAGAACTTCTTATTTTCTGACAAAGCTAAACACTCTGAGCCTCCATTTGCTCATCTATAAAATGGGAATAGAAATATGGCATACTTACAGGATTGTTGTGGGAATTAATGATTTAATGTTGGTAAAAACAATTATCACAGTTCTAGGCACATTGTAAGTGCTCAACAAATGTCGGTGTTGTTATTGTTATTATTAGATTGATTGTTGCATGTGTATTACTTCTATAATTAGATAATTTCCTCTTTTTAAAGCAGGGCCTACATATGAAAAAAAAATCTTTTTATTTCCTAAACCACTCAGAACAGGACTTTGTTTTTGGTATGTATGTAATAAATATTTATTGAATAAAAATATCGGTTATATCATATAGCAATTGTCCATACTACCTATTACCATATCTATGATAGCCCAATTAAAAGTATCAACATCAGTTGCAAACTGTCTTTCCTTTTTGGTGCTATTTCTTCAACATTTTACCTTGAGGCTACCATTGCTATTGTATTTATTTACTACTAAGATAAAAATAAATTCCTTTTAAAATTATTATCTTGTAAAGTTATCATTGCTAGATCTCAATTACAATGCTGAAAATATGACATGCTTCTCTTTCTCAAAATGAAAATGAATGATTCTAATTTACGGAGAATCTTGTTACTCCCTCCATTCATTTTAATCTCACAAAGGTAAGAGTATAATGAACTCATGATGGCAAAATCAATAGACTCCTGTACTGTTTCAACAATACCTTCTCATAAGCATATATTATCCATTAGTTGATGTAATGAACATCCAATATAGGGCAGACCAAACTGCATTGCTTTTTTTCCCTCCTATTAATCTTTCAGTCTCACATTTCCATTAATTTCCATAACATTTTTATTCCTTAGCCAGAATTTTTTCTTCTAAATTAACATCATTTAAAAAAGAAATAACGATGTCTCAGTTGATACATAACTATAAACTACTCAGCAGGTCAACAAACGTTTCATGAGACACTCCCCTTCCTGTGGAACACTTACAAGCGTGGTCAAGGAAATAATGCCACATAAGCACAAGGACTCAAATAGTCTTATGACTATTTTCTCCCAAGTTCAGAAAGTGGCAAAAAATTCATCATTTGACAATTATAAAATTATTGTAGTCATTATAAAAATAAGGAAACTCTATTACAAATATGGGCAAAAAGTAGATTAAAAAAATAAAATCCATAAGCCTACAACACTATCACAACCCTTGTTAAGATGTTGGTTACCATTTATTACTGAAATCTCTTAGTTATGGTCTAGCTAATTCTATCTGTCTATCTATCTATCTATCTACCTATCTATCTATCTATCTATCTATCTATCTATCATCTATCATCTACCACAAGAAATCTGTCTCTGTTTATGGTTTCTCACAGTAGCTAGTGTGCAGCCCCCAAACTAATACAGGTTTCTGTCCTAGAGACTGTTGTTTGTTTTTCTGGGTCTCACTTCTTCAACTGTAACTGAGGGTAATACCACGCCATTCTACAGGGTTGTTGGGAAAGGCAAAATATACATTCCATGTGGATGTGTTTCATAACCTGTGCAGTGTCACATAAATGTTGGTTATTAACATTGGTCTTCTTGTGTGATCCAATTTTATCTATTTTATTTGTAATACCTGAGAGACAAAAGAAGCCTACTACATAGTAACCCACAAGTTATTATTTTCTAGTTTGAATAATCCTAATTGTATTTTATTTTTGTCTGAGCCTCTAAATTAGCCTACTGATCTTCAGCTTCTCTTCCTGTCTTCCCCCCTGCTCACCTGCTCTTCTAACCATCCTCATGTTCTCGTTATACTGAACCCTACAAAATGCTTTTCTCCCCGTCCCCATGCCCATCCGCATCCCCATCCCCATCCCCAAAGTTCTCCATCTTCCTTTGTTCCAGCAGTTATTAAAATATCAACTACTCTTTGAGACGTTTATGTATGATGGGAGAAAATATAGCAAATGCAGTTTGACAATCATTGTTATTGCATGCAGCTCCTATAATTCCTCTCTTGGCTAGTACTGAACACATAACACACAATTTATTCCATAGGCAGGTGATGCTAATGATTTTTAGGCATGATATTAACTGTTTAAAATCTGTGCTCTCTGCCTGGTTTGAATAAGAAAAGTTCAGAGAAAGAGGCCATGCATCTTTAAGAGGAGCAAATAGGTCCAGGGCAGTTAGGGTGGAGGCAGTGGGGTATAAGAATGTGGGGTTGGGGGGGGTGGGGTGGAAAATAGATGGCTGTTCCGGTCATTGCTCTTGTAGAGAATCTCAGATTCCTGATCCTTTAATAGCACTACATGGCCATGCCATATAGAAAGTCATAAAACCTTTCATTTCTGATCTTGTACCTGAGCAAATTGCTTTTCCCTCTTTTTCTATGTATACACCCTGTGTATGACACTGGTTGAAACTGACCTGGTCTTCAACTTTTTCAAGGTGTATTGAATTTATAACTTCTTTAGAAAGAACTGAACATGCCTCCTTTCTTGTTGTGCTGCCATTATTTTGCTGCTATTATTCTATTCATGGATGATACCTGTGACCACCCTGACTTTGGACCTTTAAGTTAGGACTGACCAGTGACACATGACACACGGATGATTACAGGGATGGCTCAAGAATGCAGGCCACTGGAAACACTGGGCTTGCTCTGTCCCTTCCTTATACCTTCACTCCTGACCATACTCATCCAGCTCCTGGTCAACTTTGCCTCATAACTGCTTCAGAGGTTGCCTATTAAGACTAGACCATCAGGCTTGTAATTTTCCATTTCTTACTCTTAGCTTGAATATGGTCTTTATATCCTCTCTAATTATTTCCCCTCTTTCCTTCTCTGGGTCATCTCTTCATCCTTCAAACCCAGCTCAGGACTTTGGGATCCCTCTGCTAAAGAACCAGCTGCCTGGATGGGTGGACTTACAGGCCAGCCATGAGGCCAGGTGGGGGTACTGGACCCCTGGAATAATTCATTGCTGCCTCTAAGTAGCATACAAGCAAAGCTGAGTTTGGCCCTGAAATAGGCACATGCATAATGCATGTTTTGAAGCCATGGAAGATCTCACATGACACAGTTTTCTAGTCCATATTTCCTGACACGTTAGAGAACACTCAGTGGAGATAACAATGTGCCAATGGTCTGTATGATGATGGATCTCTACATTCAGAATAGATTTCTTATATTGGTCACCGAACTGACAGGACCACCAGGATTAAGCCTCTGGAATATAATCTATCTGTCAGTACTGAAGTCCTATTTGCTGGAGTCCCTCTGCTTGATGGACGAAGGGTAGAAACTGGCTGACAGTAGAATGTGCACGTTTCCCTTGGTCAGTGCAAACTGAATGGTCAAAAAAAAGCCATAATTTAAGATTGTGGATTTCTGGGAAACAGCTGCAGCAGATAGAGCCATCTGGAAGCTAGCAGAAGGGGCTTTTTTTTTTCTTTTTTTTTTTGGAGTTTGGGATTTTCACATATATTGCCAGGTCTTAAAATTATTCTTCAGAAGCAAATAACAATCATGTATATTATACATGTGTATGCATACTACATACACACATATACAGACACAGTACATGCATTATGTCTATATTCGGTATAGAAAGAATTAGACACAGAGGGGAGTGATGAATAATGATCACATTCATGCATCACAATTCACAGGCTACTTAATCATTTATGTAAGAGTTTCTGCCTTGATGACAATTTGCAGACCATGAAAGTACCTTCCTTTTACATGGTTTCTATATAAAACTACAAATATCAAAGAAATTCAAACATAGTTTCATATACTAAGTACCAATGTATTTGAAAGCTTGACTTAAAAAGTATACCTTAAGAACAGTAAAATAAAACTGTAAATAAATATACTGATTGTTCTAATCACACCACAGACATTAGCCAGAGGGCATTTGTTTACCTACTTATTTATTCATTTATCGAATACTTATTGAGTTCCTGTATGTTTTGGGCAGTTTTAGGCACAGAGTACACAACAGTGAAAAAATAGACCAAGTTCCTGCTCTCATGAGCTTGTATTATGGAAAGGAGGAAAAAAAAACAATAAATAACCATAAAATCTGCCAGTTGCTGATGAAGGCAGAGAAGAAATATAAAGTAGGATGAAGGGAATCAAGATGGGATAGGGATGCTATGTTGGACCCAGAAAAAGTGATGGAGTGAACTGGGATGACACCTGGGGGAAGAGTCTGCAGCCAGGAGAAGAGCAAGTTTAAAGGTCCTGAGGCCAGAACATGAATAGTTCACTCTTGTAAGAGAAAAGGACCAGAGTAGTAGGAGTGAGAGGAGCAAGACGGACAGTGATAAAAGATGGCAAGTGAGGTCAGGAGGCAGGTCATGTAGAGTCCAGAAGTACTGTGCCTCAGCCACAGTGCGTGTTCTGGATGGCCAAGGCAGAAAACAGCATGGAGCTGCTCTGCTCATCCACACACTGGTAAGTATTAGTTTCCTAATTTCAATCAAGAAAAGGAGAAGGGCCCTAACTTTTGGTACATTTCTGCACACCTGAGTGTGGCTGGATTATTGTACTTACTCAGGTGTTGGTCACAGCTGAGCACTGCATTTCAGTCCCTTAGTTCTTCCATGCCCACTAAAAACTACAGCACCAAAGGCATGGAGGACCACTGAGGATTCAGGCCCCTTTGGAATGAAGGGTTGAGTCAGTGCATCTGATAGAGAACTTCAACAAGCTGAAGCCTCTGCCGAGGACAAAGGAGGCACAGAAAGGGCAATAGAGGAAGTTACACATGATCAACTAGAAAAGACATTGACTCTCAAATGTGGCATCTGTGTTTGGTAGCTAGCTGCCTATGTCAGGTAACTCAACAAAATATCCAGTGATGGTTTGGAAGGTGAAAGGGAGAAAGAAATTCATGATTCGAAACAACATTTACAGAACAATTTGATGGAAAATGATGAGGATTACAGAGAAAATATTTATAAACTGCTTTGCTATCTTTGGGTGAAAAGGTATTATATAAATAGCATGACAGTGATTATTATTTTAAATATGCATTATTTACATTTGCATACAATTTCAGTTTCAAAATGGTAAGTATCTATTTTTAAATTTATGTCTGCCTTTATCCCTTACAAAGCATGCCTGCTTCCTGGATCTGGCTGATCTTAAGGAGGAAGGCAGTGGAGGGACCGAGAAGGGTATGGGGTCATGCAAAGGAGTCACGGGGACAGGGCACAGAGCGCCGCCCTCAGCATCACCTTGTGATGGGTTGTATTTTCCACAAAGATATTGGGGGACACACTATTGCCCACCCCATGTGTTTCCTACAGAGGAACATGGCCACTCCGCCATTGCACCTTGTACCACTGATTGATTTAAACAGGAAAGTAACATAAAAAAGTTTAGTTTTAAAGAGATCATTCCAGAGCTAGGATGGACAGAAAGGGTAAGACTAAAGACAGAAACACCAAGAGGAGAAAAATTGCCAAATTAAGGCAGGAAGAGCAGAGGTGATCAGAGAGATGGACTGGGAATCAGGTAAAGAGAGAGATGCTGTAGGGCTTAGAGGCTGATTCTGGGAGGGTACTGGTGGGGAAGGGGGAACCCTAGAAAGATATTGTCCACTTTCTAGGTTTCTACTTGGTGAGAAAGGAGTTGATTTCCATTATGCTCTAGCCCAGCGGTTCTCAACCTGTGGGTCGCGACCCCTTTGGGGGTCGAACGACCCTTTCACAGGGGTCGCCTAAGACCATCGGAAAACACATATATAATTACATATTGTTTTTGTGATTAATCACTATGCTTTAATTATGTTCAATTTGTAACAATGAAATTGGGGGTCACCACAACATGAGGAACTGTATTAAAGGGTCACGGCATTAGGAAGGTTGAGAACCACTGTCTTAGAAGCAGCTCCTCCCGGGAATGGCCCAGTTTGGTGAGGGAAAATTCTCAGCAGTTTATGCGTAGACTGATACAGCTTATGGATGTCACATTATTATTTGCAGCAAGTCCTGATTTTCCATCTGGGGCAATTAATTCCCATCGTGCGGTCTCTCATGCTGTAGCCCTTCAGCAGACACTTAATATCTGCATGGTTCCAAGCTTAGGCAGGTATGATACAACTAGAGGCCCAGTGTCCGAATTCGTGCATGGGTGGGGAACCTTGGCCTGGCCAGTGATGGGGGTCGATGGGGGGGGGGGGGAGTAGTCTGGCTGGGGGGGAAGGGCCGTGGGAGGTTGGCTGGCCAGGGGGAGGGGCCGTGGGAGGTTGGCTGGCCATGGAAGGTTGGCCGGCCGTGGAAGGTTGGCTGTGGGGGCCCACTGGCCACCAGGGGGCAGCTCGAGCATTGAGTATCTGCCCCCTGGTGGTCAGTGTGCAACATAGCAACCGGTCAACCAGTCATTCAATCGTTCAGTTGCTTAGGCTTTTATATAGAGAGATAATAAAAACAAAAATATTCCTGCCTTCTAGGGTGCATGGTTGAGATCCTTCAGTCTGGGGAAAAACAGGAGAATCAAAGGCAAATCATTTATACAGTTCTACATCTGCATTTTGTTTTTGAATCTGACATTTCAGCAGACTTCTCCAACTTGATGTAGAGAATCAAACAGAAAAAATGAAGTCATGGACCAATTTGCTTTTCTTATGCTTAGTGTGCAGTTGCTGCTGCTCTGAACAGCTCTTTCTTAAACCACAGGCTGTACTGAATTTAGTTGGGGAAATTTTCTACAAATGCACACAATTTAAATCTGTTGGGGGAGAAATGACATTTTCACAAAGTTTTATCCATTCTATTCTAATGTGGGACAAATACAAATTTTATATCTGGGAGGAAACTGATACTTCTACAGATATACAAAGCCTCAGTACTCCTGGGATTGCTAGTGAGAATAATATGCTGTGAAAGAAATGACTATCACAACTCATAATGGCAAACAGAATAAATATATGATATAAAAACTGACCAGACATGGAAGCAAGGTGGGCTTAGGAATGAAAAGTGAATATATTTGTTTTAGAGACTGATAAACTATGCTGACATATTTTTTTACTGATAGCTCAAACCAAACATCTGTGAAGTCCCTAAAGGAAAAAATGAATATTACCCTCGTTACTGTATTTGAAAAGAGGCATAAGGGGCAAAAGTACTAGAACAATGACTTCATGCTCACTCTGAACCTCCTAGGCTACTGTATTAAAGTAAAATATAGGATAATGGACTTCTTTCTTGGTTTAGAGATTTAGATCTTGATATTTTTTTAATGTTGTGGATTTTTTTTTTTTTACTTAAACCATTAATGAGAAACCGTCGCTCACTACCTCCAAGGTGTATGGGTCTATACCCTGTTTTCTAGCTCCATATTTAATGATCTCATTCAATGATATTTATGTCTAAAAAAGTTAATAGATTGACAGCGGTAACAAAGATAATATTCCACATAAACCTTGCAGAATAGCCAGTTGCCACTTATATGCAATTTGAAATTCAACATCCATTTTAGGATTCAGTAGCTGAAAGCTGTATCAGACTCCATTTATCTTAACCCTAAATGGATGTGTGTTATTTTCAGAGGTCTGGACAACAACAGAAAGTGATAACATTGATGGGAGCAGGTAACAAAGAAAGGAACTCATCTGTAATTATACCTATATCTACAACTATATCTAGTTCTATTCTGAACTTGGGACTCTTCAGTCTATAGCTTTTTGAAGGTATATCTCATTCTGAGTTGGATCCTTAGCCATGCCACATTACAGTCAATAAATATTGTGGAATCTATGACTATATTGTTCTCCCAGAAATAAGGATGAATTATGATGACCACAGTTAGTGGCATAATACCAATTTGTTGTCAAACTGCATAATAACAAAGCTTGCATTTTTTTTAAAGGTAAAGATCACTTATTATTTGAATTATTCAAAAAGAATTGCCTGGTATATACTAAGTTATGTCTTCATTTCTATTTTAATTGAACATTCTAAAATTGGCATTTATTGTTGATATTACATTTTTTCCATTTCAAACAAGATGATCACAAGTCAGAGGATATATTAGATACTAGAAAGTGAAAATGCTGAAAGTATAACCTATTAAAATATTTTTAATTTAGAAGAATCCATAGCAAATTGGGCCAGATAGGATGCACTGGATGAACTGAGATGATGGCTGGGTTGGGCCCCTGCCAGGTAATTTTAGATTCCCTCTCAGGAATTAGGGAACTCATGCAGTGCTCCTAGGGAAAAGTCTCTTTTGAAGCTCTAAATTAGACATCCAAACATACAGTACCAGCGCACGCAGAGCTAGAATGTGAAAAAGCAAATACATAAAGGAGACTCCGATGACCTGTTTTTGTAGACATTCCTCAGACTCTATGGATTTCTTTATAATAAATAGTTCATTCTTCTTAAATATCCATAATAACTTTCTAGTTCAAACCATTGGAAGCCCAAGATACTTTTTTTTCTGAAAGAATTATGAAATTGGGGTTTCTTCTTT
>NW_005871065.1:10686469-10795739 GCF_000147115.1 Myotis lucifugus | reverse complement strand
TCACATATGTATATACTAGAATACAAATAAAATCATGCTATTTATTGATGTATAATTCTATATACAAATTAATTTAATCAATATGGATATAAAGTAAGAATGATAGTAGACACATTATTTCTACAGAATACTATCCCTAAATAGGACACTTACTAATAATTTGATATGGCTACATCATTGGCTGGTTTTAAACAAAGTTTTTCTTTTTTAAATTTTTTTTATTGATTTCAGCAATAAAGGGAGAGGGAGAGAGAGATAGAAATATCAACTATGAGAGAGAATCATTGATCGGCTGCCTCCTGCACATCCCCTACTGGGGATCAGGTCTGCAACTTGGGCAAGTGCCCTGACCGGGAATTGAACCTAGAACCCTTCAGTCCACAGGCTGATGCTCTATTCACTGAGCCAAACCAACTAGGGCTAAACAAAGTTTTTCTATTTCACTTTTCTATAGGTCTTTGTGGACATTTTTTGGTGCGTCTTCAACTGATGCTTAGTACAATGAGATTCCAGACAGTTGGAAAGAACATTATTATTGATAGAAGTCCCCAAAACTTAAAACTCAAATGGCAATCTGAAGTTGCCAATGCATAAACCATGTGTGCAGCATTGTGCACTTGGTCTAGGAATGCCTACTGGGTGGACAGGGCTAAACATGAGAACTAGGAATTCAGAGATTCAACTGGGAGGTCACATGAAGTCAGACCCAGGCAACCATTTTGACCTTGTATAGCCTTAGTCAACAAAGCCAGTCTACAGAGAGAATGATGTTGCGTGAACAAGAGAGACACAAGCCCACAAGGCTCCACAAAAGGGACAATGTTATCTCCAATGACTTCTACATTTCAGATCTACTTCTTCATGAATACTGTTATATTCATGCCTTAAATTGCGTAACAGACATAACAAAATAAAGCCATTAGCATGAATGGTTTTATTTTGTTATAATTAAACAATTGCTGACCAGAATATGAACTTCATGAAAGCAGGGACATGGCCTGTTTTGACCATGACTTAAGAACCATACTTAGCGATCACCAAAGATGGTTAAATGCATTGACTACACAGAGAGAAATATAAACTCCTCTAGAGGAATCTGGGAAGGAAAGATGGTGAGGATAAAAGGGGAGCAAGGCCTTGCATACTGGGTAGGACAGAAATGAGAAAAGAAGAGGAAGAACCAGCAAAGTGTTTCAAAATTGTATTTGACCAACATTGAGTGTGTGCTTACGCTCCAGAAATCATGGGAAGTAACTTCACAGACATAATTAACAGTGTAGGTTATGCCTCAATGCCTTAACCACACCTTAAACACCCAGTCCTCCTTTCTTTATGTCTCCACTGAGACTTGACAGTGAAGTGGAATATGGAAAAGAATTGCTCACAAGACAGTCTGAGATCAAATCGCTCTCAACCAGCTATTCTGAGACTCCAGTCTGCCTACCTTGCTCAATGTGGTCCTTTATATAAATATCAAATTGATGGGGACAGAAGAGAATCTGGGAAAAGCAAAGGAAATGAAGATTAACTTGTGTAAAGGAATATTAAGTTTGAAAATATGCTGATACTTCTATCTGCTTGTATAAGAACATGTAAATTATTTACATGCAGATGCCTCTATGAAACATGCAAAAAAACTTAGGATAAGGGAGGCAGAGTGAATATATAAGCACTTTGAGCAGTAGAAAAGCTTTCTTGTGTTTACAAGGCACTATTATGATAATATATTATGTTGATATGCAATACGGCATTCATCACTGAAGGAAGGACACAGAGGGAAAAGCTGTGTGCAATGCAATTTGATTTTCAAACTTGGCTGACATTTCTACTAATCCTGAGCTATGATGCTAGTAGAAGCAATCACATATATGTATGAATGTAAAATGACAGAAATTAAATTACAAAACAGAGGATGAATGCTCTTTGGGGGATGAATCAGCTATTTAGAAAGCAGATATAGCATTGTATGCCTACAAAAAGGGAAGACAAAAATATTGGAAACTTAAAGATTAAAAGTATTGGGCTTCAGAAGAAAGATGATCAATGTTCTAGGAGGAGGCTTGCAGGCTCTCTCCATTGGATCTTTGGTAAGAGTAAATAATAATTTTGAAAAATAATGTATTTCCATTCTGGTTACTTAAAGAGTAGCCCAGTAGAGCTGTGGGTAAAGCACTGTGCTTGTAATTGTGAATGCAGAGAAGAAATGAGATATTTATTCAGGAAGAAAATGCAAAGGGGATGAAAGCATAAAGGTGACAGGGAAGTTCTAGCACCATCTCCCTGAGTGTTTAGTAACGTTTCTATGTTAAGAGAATATAGGATTTAGAATCGGAGGCCCTAGGTTTCCATCTGACTGTATCACTTTTGGCCATATGGGCTCAAAAAGCCATTTCCTTTCTGTAGTAAAATGATAATAATGGCTTTTGCTCTATGTAAGGTATATGTGAAAATCAAAAGAGCCAATGCTTGTAAAAGTACTTTCAAAATTGGTGTTATATAAAATTCATCATTTCAAAAAAAACCCCTCTGAGGAGTCCCAGGGCAAGGTTGGGGTTGGGCAGTAGTTTAAGCGGCAGGTTCTTAAGTTAGCTGCCTCCTCACACCAGGGGTGAGCCTGGGCATGTGCCCTGACCATATAATTCTAGGATAATGTCTATCTCATAGCCCCTCGACCTTCCCACTCACACTGCTGGAACCTCTGGCTTCTTTATTATTTGAAGGCACATTTTCACTTTCAGAAATCCCCTTGCTATTCATATTAACCCAATTCTTTATCTTTGGCTTAAACATATGAGAGGGGGAGAAAAGGGAGCAATATTTGGGATTATTTCCCATAGCTCTGTTCTCCAAGAATGTCCCTGCCTTTTCCTTATCTTTCTGGCTTGGATTTTATGTGAACCTTCTCCAGACATAAGATGTCTTATCTCTCTCTGCAGGTCAGCACTCAGCTCACCCCTAGAGATCTCCTCCCCGAAATCCAGAGCACAGTGAATACAAAGGAATCTCCATGATGCTCTGGGAGCTGGAAAATGAGGAAGGTTGGGGGCTAAATGGTTGTGATTGATTTAAAACGCCACTCCAAGTCATTGATGAAGCTGAAAATGGAATCCAAATCTCCTCAATCTGGACTCGAAATTCAATGATGTCTTTCTTCTTGAAACCTCCCAGAATGCTCAATACTCTCAACGGTTTTTGGGGGCATTTGCTTTACACATCTCAGATTGAAGAACAAAGGAAAATTTAGTGCCCACTATTAACTATATCCTTGGTGGGTAGGAGAAATCTTTTCAAGGGATTAGCACGAAGAAATCTTTGGTTCCATAAGCCACAAAGTCAAAAGCTCATCAGTCTATTTGATTTTTCCACAGATACAACTGACCAGGATATTCTTTCATTTCTTTACCCAAATTATGTTCTGGCTGCTGACAATCTAAGGAAATGATAAACTCTTCTCCTATTCCTCCCTACCGTCTGTGCTGCCCTAATGACCTGCCTCAGGTTGTGCCCATTGCTACTCAGATATCAAGCAACAGGAGATTCTCATTCAAACCAACCTTGCTTTGAATCCTCTCCCATTTATATTTATATTTATATTTATATTATTGATTTTAGAGCGGAAGGGAGAGGGAGAGAGATAGAAACATCAATGATAAGAGAGAATCATTGATCAGCTGCCTCCTCACACTGGGGATGAGTCTGGGCATGTGCCCTGACCAGGAATTGAACCGTGACCTCCTGGTTCATAGGTTGATGCTCAAACACTGAGTCATGCTGACTGGGCCTCTCCCATTTCTTTGATGCAGAAGTATATGCCAGATACTGTTAGGTGCTAGAGTACTAGGAACATCGTGATGCACAAAGTAGTCATAATCCCCAAATTAAAATATAAAATAGAGGCTATCAAAGGGGGGAAAGGGAATAGGGATTGAAGTGGGTGTTGCGTGTGTATGTGTACGTATCTGTGTGTGTGAGCTCACTACTTTAGAGAGGGTGGTCAGGAATGATGAGAGTTGAGTGGACATCAAAAAAAGTAAAGGAATAAACCATGTGAATAAGTAGAGTCAGAGTGTTCTAGCTGAGGGGGTAGTGAAAGTCAAACTCCTGCATTGCAAGCATGCTGGCGCCATAGAGAACAGGTGGTAGACAGTGAGGCTGAAGAATGACAAGGGGGGATCAAATTGATGCGAATGCTCGAAGACTGGAGAGCCAGTAGATCATGTAAGGCACTATATACAAGCTGTGGAATGACTCTGAATTTCATTTGGAGTCAATATCAGATGGGAAGCATTGGGAGGTAGTTTTAGCTCCCCCCCCCCGCCCCCTCATTGAATGGCTTTGAGCAGGGGAGTGAAATGATCTGGCTTGAATAAAAATTCTGTAGTTGCAAGGTGGAGAAGTGACTACCTAAACAAGCAGACTAGTCTTAGTGCAAATATTACAGGTGAGAGATGATGATATCGATTTGGGTGTTCCAAGTCAAGACAGTGAGAAGTGGCTGGGTGGGGGTGGAGAGGCACATTTCTAAGATAGAGCAAACTGTTGCTGTGATGGGTGTAGAATGAGAGAGAGAGAGGAGTCAAGGAGGGCATAAAATGTCATGGCCTGGTCCAGGCGGATCTTCAGTTCCTCATTGAAATGAGGAGACTCTTGGGGCAGCAAATGTCTGCAGAAAATTTGAGAGTTCTGTCTTGGACTTGGTAAACTTGACATCCAAGTAAAGATGCTAAATAGGCAATAATATCAACAGCAGGAGAAATGGGACCAGCCAAAAACACGTGCACACACAAACACACAAAAAAACCAGACACAAAAAAAAACAAACAAAAACAACTAAGAGGAGCAATAAGCAAGCTAAAGAACAAGCAATAGCCTGGATTGATTACCTGGGAGGCATGTAAGCCATTTATTTTAAATTGCTGTACCACACTGTAGGATCTCTTTTTCCTATAAAAGGTTTTATATCCTTACTCCAAAAGAAATAGAAGAATTTTTTTGAAAAATGTAAAATAACCAAAAAAGAAAAATAAGAATCAGAATATGTAATATTCAGTTTATAGCCATTGCCAATTTTTCCTCAATGAGCATTCATGCACATACACATATAATAATTATTATAATTCTCATTGAGAATTTATCAGGTGCATGGAAGGTACTGTGTGTGCAATTACCTGCATTGTCTAACTAAATTTCCACCACTGCGTGTCAGGTGTCAGGGATCTCACAATCATCTTCCTCCTAGAATTGTTCCCTTGGCAGAGCAGGGACTGAAACTTGGGTTTTTGGTGTGTGTTTTTAAATTGATTTTTTAGAGAGAGAACCGAAGAGAGAGAGAAACATCAATTTGTTGTTTCACTTATTTATGCATTCATTGGTTGCTTCTTGTATATGCCCTGACTGGGGATCGAACCTGCAACCTTGGTGTACATATTAGGATGACGCTCTAACTGAGCTAATGGGCCAGGGCTGAAACTCAGGTTTTCTGATGCCAGAGCCTGTCTTTGCCTACTGCACCTGCCAGCCTTATAGAAATTAAAATATGCATACTGAGCAACAGGAACTCTTACTCATTGCTGGTGGGAAAGCAAAATGATACAGCCACTTTGGAAGACTGTTGGTGGCTTCTAGCAAAGCTAAGCATAGTCTTAACATATGATCCAGCCGTCAAGCTCCTTGGTATTTCCCCACAAGAACTGAGAAGTTATTTCCATGCAAAAACCTGCTCAAGATGTTTATAGCTGCTTTATGCATAATTGCCAAATTTTGCAAGCAACCAATGAAAAGATATGGAAAAAACTTAAATGTATTTTACTAGGGGGAAAAAAAACAACAACCAAAAACTCCCAGGCAATCTGAAAAAGCCACAGACTGTATGATTGCAGCAATATGACAATGTGGAAAAAGCACACTACAGAGACTGTAAAGAGGTCAATGGTTGCCGGGGCTTTGGGGGGGGAGAAAGGAATAAACAGGTGGAGAACTGGGAATTTTTAGGACAAAAAAATTTAACGTTGGATACATGTTATAACCTATAGAATGTACTGTACGTACAACATCAAGAGTAAATCTTAATGTAAGCCATGGACTCCAGATGATAATGATGTGTAAATGTGGGTTCATGGATTGTAACAATGAGAGAGCTTTGCAGGGAACTGTGGGGATGCTGCCGCCACCCCAGCAGGCCTGGAGGGCAAAGCATCAAACCAAAGAGGATTATTCTTGGGTTTTAAAATCTAATGGGCTTTATCTTGCTAAGTTTTGGACTTGCATAGACCCATCACCCTCTACTTCTTTCTTTCTCCTTTTAGGAATGGGAATGTCTATCCTATGCCTGTTCCATCATTAAATTGTGGAAGCACATAGCTACTTGTCTTCACAGGTTCACAGCTGGAGAGGAATTTTGCCTCAGGATGAACATATCTTAAAGTCTCACCCATATCTGATTTAAGTGATACTTAGAGGAGGCTTTGGATTTTAGACTTTACCGTTGACGCCGGAATGAGTTAAGACTTTTGGGGCTGTTGGGATGGAATACATACATTTTGCATGCAAAGACATAAATTTGGGGGGTTTGGGGTAGACTGTTTAGGACTGAATGTTTGTGTTGTAAGCCACCTGATCTATGGTATTTTGTTATGGCATCCTACGGGTGTCATTATAGAATCGTATGGCTGATTGAAAAACAATTCAGATAGAAAAAAGTTGAAAAAAGTAAGAACAAAGCAAGTATTTAATAAGTGAATGCCCATAAGGTGCATTTATTTTGGCACTTTATAAATCATTTAGAATATAAAATAGTTTTATAATAATAATGCTTCTAGGAAAGATAAGAACTAAAAGTTTAGGACTTTCATATTTATAAATACATATATAGCCATATTATTGTCAACATTGTTGTTGCACATAGCTAACAACTATGTGTAACAACAACATAAAAAGACTGGCTGCTTGGTCTCTGCTGGCTAAAGACGGTCTGATTAGTAGGGTGAGATAGTCTATTATAAGAGGGCCAGGTAGCCCACTGCAGGGTTTGTAGAATGGCTTGCCTTTCCTATAAATCAGAGCATAACACTGAAAATGAGAAAATTCTCTCAAGTTGGAATTGTTTTCATCACAATTGGCTTCCAGATTGACTTTTCTCCTGGGTTCAGTTTCCCTGTAGGGAACATTAGAGTTTATTTTTCTCCTCTCACCTTTTTTAGTGTGATGAGTGAGGCTCAAATAATTCTTGGCCACCTACAGTTTTAATCTTTTATTCCATTTAATCATGTTCTCTCTCACTCTTTAACCTCTATTTTTCTCCTCTGCCCTAGGCTTACCCTTAATACAAACAGCCTCCCAACTTCTGGTGCCTTTCTCATCCGTCTAGCTCATCCCTGTTTTCCATTTAACTTCTCATTTTGTTAAGACTTTGCTTTTATAGAGAAGTTTTAGGTTCACAGCAAAACTGAGGGGCAGGTACAGAGATTTCTCTTATGTCCCCTGCCCCAGATATGCATAGCCTCCCCCATCAACAATATCCCCCACCAAATGGTACATTTGTTACAAATGATGAACATATGTTGACATATTGGGGTGTTATAATTACCCCAATTCCCTAGTTTACTTAGAGCCCACTCTTGGTGTTATGTAGTATATGAATGACATATGTCCATTATTATAGTATCATACAGAATATTTCTACTGCCCTAAAATCCTCTGTGCTTTGCCTATTCATTCCTCTCCCTCTCCTTAACCCCTGGCAACCAGTGGTCTTTTTACTAAGTCCATAGTTTTGCTTTTGCAGAATGTCAAATAGATAGAATTATACAATGCATATATAGCCTTTTGGACTAGCTCTATTCACTTAGTAATACACATTTAAGTTTCCTCCCTGCCTCTTCATGGCTTGATAATTCCTTTTTTTTTTTTGGTGCTGAATAATATCCCATGGTCTGGAGGTACCACAGTTTATTTATTCACTCATGTACTGAAGGACTTTTGGTAGTTTCCAAGTTTTGACAATTATGAATAAAGTTGCTGTAAAGATCTGTGCAAATATTTTTCTAAAATATATTTTTATTGATTTCAGAGAGGAAAGGAGAAGGAGAGAGAGATAGAAACATCAATGATGAGAGAGAATCATTGATCAGCTGCCTCCTGCATGCTCCCTACTGGGGATCGAATCCACAACCCGGGCATGTACCCTTGACCAGAATCGAACCTGGGACCCTTTAGTCCAAAGGCCAACGCTCTATCCACTGAGCCAAACTAGCTGGGGCTATATGTAAATTTTTATGTGGATATGTTTTCAACTCTGGGTAAATAGCAAGGAGTTCCATTGCTGGATCACATGGTTAGCGTGTTTAGTTTTGTCTTTTGTTAAAAACACCTCACCAAGCTGTCCTCCAAAGTGGCTGTACCACCTTGCATTCTTACCAGCAATAAATGAGTTCTCATTGCTCCACATCCTCATCAGCCTTTGGGATTTTCAGTGTCTAGATTTCAGCCTTTCTAATACAGGCATAGCTAGGAGATACAGCAGGTGCTGTTCTGGACCACTGCGATAAAGTGAGTCATCATCTTTTAGCTGGTGGAGGGTCTTGTCTTCAATTTGTAAAAAATACATCTGTCGAGCACAATAAAGCAAAGTGCGATCAAACAAGCTATGCCTCCCCTATTTGGCTCAGTTGTTGGAGCATCGACCCTCAGACTGAAAGGTCTAGGGTTCAATTCCAGTCAAGGGCATGTACCTCAGTTGCAGGCTTGATGATCCTGATCCTGACCCAATAGGGGAGACTGCAGGAGGCAACCAATCGATGTTTCTCTCTGTCTCTCCCCCTCTTTCCACTGTCTAAAAATCAATAGAAAAAATACCCTGGGGTGACGATTAAAAACAACAAGAACAACAAAAACAAGGTATGCCTATAGGTGTATATTGGAATCTCATTGTTAATTCAATTTGCCCTATGGACACATATGTGAAGCATCTTTTCATATGCTTATTTGTCATCTATATTTTTCCTTTGGTGAGATGTCTGTTAGGGTCTTTGGCCCCATTTTGGTTGGGTTGTTTGTTTTTATTTTTGAGGTTTCAGAGTTCTTTGTATGTTTTAAGCTGTGTTTTTACCCTTTTAAAAAAAATCTTCATGACCCTTACTATTGGGGTATTAATAAATGTGATCTTACTGGCCAACTCATGAAAAATAACTGGACGAATAGAATCTGTTTAATTCAGCTCAAAGTTGTGTGCACAGAGACTGGGTGCCAGGCCCTGCACCACATGTTGGGGACGGGAGCACAAACCTGCCTTAAGGGTCTCACAGCTTAGAGGGGAGGCAAAAACACATGCAAGCTCAGCGAGACGTTGTAAGTGCAACAATAGAGATGAGCAAGATCTATGGGCTTGCAGAATGAGAGAATTTTGTTATCTTGGTGGTGTCAGAGGTGGCCGAGAAATGGGGAGAGAGCATTAGCTCAAGTGTGACTAGGAAGCATTTGGGGGAAATGGTTTGCAAGAGTCATTGATTTTGGGAGATTCTGTGAAGTGCCAACTACCAAGCAATCTGTTTGAAGGAAGCCACTTTTGAGAGGCACAGGGTGGAATGGGAACTTGGATAGAAAAATCAGAGTGGGGATATGAGGAAATAATTATAATATGCCAGGAGGGGTCATGGCTACACATACAAATTTGGTCATTTTCCTAATTGTTGAAGAAACGGGGATGAATGGGATTTTAAAGGAGAACACCCAGCCTAAGGGAGTTCCAGGGCAGAACGTTAGAAGAGTGTGCACATGTAAAGGCCAAAGAAGGAAGAGCAGCACAACGATGGCATGGACACTGGGAGCAGGAGCAGGGCAGAGCACACAGAAGGCATGATGGCATGGGCACTGGGAGCAGGAGCAGGGCAGAGCACACAGAGGCACAATGGCATGGACACTGGGAGCAGGAGCAGGGCAGAGCACACAGAGGCATGATGGCATGGACACTGGGTGGAGGAGCAGGGAAGAGCACACAGAGGCACAATGGCATGGACACTGGGAGCAGGAGCAGGGCAGAGCACACAGAGGCATGATGGCATGGACACTGGGTGGAGGAGCAGGGAAGAGCACACAGAGGCACAATGGCATGGACACTGGGAGCAGGAGCAGGGCAGAGCACACAGAGGCATGATGGCATGGGCACTGGGAGCAGGAGCAGGGCAGAGCACACAGAGGCACAATGGCATGGACACTGGGAGCAGGAGCAGGGCAGAGCACACAGAGGCATGATGGCATGGACACTGGGTGGAGGAGCAGGGAAGAGCACACAGAGGCACGATGGCATGGACACTGGGCGGAGGAGCAGGGCAGAGCACACAGAGGCATGCTGGCATGGACACTGGGAGCAGGAGCAGGGCAGAGCACACAGAGGCATGATGGCATGGGCACTGGGCGGAGGAGCAGGGCAGAGCACACAGAGGCACGATGGCATGGACACTGGGGCAGGAGCAGGGCAGAGCACACAGAGGCACGATGGCATGGGCACTGGGCAGAGGAGCAGGGCAGAGCACACAGAAGGCATGATGACATGGACACTGGGCGGAGGAGCAGGGCAGACCACACAGAGGCATGTTGGCATGGACACTGGGAGGAGGGGCACGGCAGAGCACACAGAGGCATGATGGCATGGGCACTGGGCGGAGGAGCAGGGCAGAGCACACAGAAGGCGAGGACAGTGTAGGAAGCACCATGCACAGAGACACGCTCCAATTCTCAGGGGCTGGACGTCAGTGCAAAGATGCTGCTTGGTTTTCAAGGAGCAAGAGGCATTTCTAAATTGCTCTGGGCTGCAGGCAGAATGTCTTTTTCATATAAAAAGCATCATATGGTAGAGCCTAGAGTTTATGGATATTGATCTGTTGCCTTCTTTTTCTATCTGAACACAATTTGAGCTATCACCCATGACCAAACAAGATACTTTACGTACAAAGTGACATGAATTCATGACGTTTCTACTAACATGGAGCAGTGAAGCTTTTCAAGCTTCATGTCCTACGAATCTATTGATATTTCAAACATCACTGTAAAAATAAATTTTACAATTGTGAACGACAAAGGCCATTAAAACAGACCCCCAAATGATCACATTTTTCACATGGGTTAATATAAAAAATAAAACATGATATTTAACCATTGAAACTGAAATAAATCTTAAAATGTATTCACTCAAATGCATCAATAACTAGTAGAGTAGAGGACAAATGTATAGATTTGAAGTCAGATTTAGGACTGAGTCTGAACTCCATTTATTTGCTTACTCTCTATATGAACGGAGATAAATTATTCATGTTCGCTAAACCTCATTTATTCATCCTTAAAGTGCAATCAGAATAGCTTTGTCGCCAACATAACTGGACAATATTTAAGGTTGTCATTTATGTTTTTGTTTTCTCTTGTATGTGACAGACAGCTGACTAGGCTCCAGCACTAATTCTCTCCTTCCACTTCTAATGATAGAACCACCTCTCCCACCAGGTTTGTGGCTGAGCTCATGGCAGCCAGCTCCTGACCATGTCTTCCCTATCTTGCCTCTAGGTGTGGCCATATTGAGTTCAGGGCAAAGTGAGTGAGCAGAAGTGACGTGAGGAACTCCAGGTCACCACCTTAGCGGTGCCTGCTCCGGAATCTGCTTCCTGCTCCCCGCTGGCGGGAAGATGGAGCACTTTTCAGTGCACACCAGGTGTGATGCCGACACTGGCTAAGCAGGCCGGGAGGGAGCCAAGCCTTGGGGTTTGAAATAGTCAGACCACAACTTTATGCCAAGAGGCCTGAGCCGGCTCACCACAGAGCCAAACTCAATATGAAAAATCATAGCCCGGAGCTCAGTCAGAGGCAATTTAATTAAAGTGAGTTGGTTATCTAGGCTCAATTTGTAACTTGGCAACCAGCAGCAAAATGCTTTTTTTTTTGACGGATTCTTTGTCCTCTGTCACCCAGGATCCAGCTGTGGATTGGTTTGGCTTTCTTTTCCCTTTTTATTACTGTGGCAGCATTTTGTGCCAAGTTTTGCTTTCAGGTCCTTTTTTAAAAAAAACAACAACAGCAACACATGGACAGTTTGTATGTAAAGGAGAAGGGAGGTAGGGAGTTAGCTGATGTTGTGGGGAAAGGTGATGTACCTATAAACGTACCTGCAAGTGACTCTACGACAAATAAAAATGAATTTACATTTATTAAGTGTGACCTTTTTACTTATTACAGTAATGAATAGCTAAAACATATATGCTCTGCTTACCACATACAAAGCACTGTTCTAAGCACTCTATCTCCATTACTGATATATCATAACAACCTATGAGGCCAACAGTCTTAGCATCCACATTTTGCAATGGAGGCAACTATAATGGGTTAAATAGAGACCACCTTTCGCCCAAAATTCATGTCCACCAGGAACTTCAGGCTGTAACCTTATTTGGAAATAGGATCTTTGAAGATATCATTAAAGTAAGAATTGAGATGAGAGCCTACTGGATTCGAGTAGCTCCTAAATCTAATGATGGGTAACATTATAAGACGAGGACACACAGGGATATGAAGGAGAGGTCACGTGACGATAGAGGCAGAGATGAGAGCGATGCATCTACAAGCCAAGGAGTCCCAAGGACTGCTGGCCACACCAGAAACTAGGAGAGAAGCATGAAACAGATTCTCCCTCAGAGCCTCCAGGGAGGACCAAAACAACCCTGCCAACACCTTAACTTCAGACTTCCAGCCTCTTGGACTGTGAGAGGATAAATTTCAGTTGTCTTAAGCCACTCAGTTTGTATAATTTGTTATGGAAGCACAGGAAACTAATACAGAGAGGACACATGGTGGTAAGTACAGAGTCCCTGTTCCTAATCACTCGGTTGTGCTGCTTCCACAGCCAAAGGGGTTTGTGGGTCCTGAAAGATTCCCTAGCCATCACACCTGGCTTTCCCTGTGCCTTCAATGCATATGATTATTGTATTCTCGGGGATAAGCCATTCAATATCCCCATTTGCTATATAATATTCCTGTGTTTGCTTCACTGGCTGCCAGATTACAATGCCTGTTAAAATAAATATGCTCCAATTACCTTAAAATCACTCAACATCGCCAGTGTTCCTACTGATATAAAACTACTGGGGTGATACAAATTTTAACAAGAGTTTGAATTTGGAAGTAATAAGGTTTTGTGATATGTGTAATGTGGAGTGATTTCAGGAGAAGACATTTAGAAATGTCTGGTCCAGACTGAAAACATGGAAGTTCAGAGGCAGACTGAGACTCAGCCCTCAACGGTATTTTATTTGGGGTGACCTCAAAATCTGTACCTCCTGTTTTTACCATTTTAGTTCAAAATATGTGTTTGCTTTTTGGAAAAGTACTTTAAAGGTAGTTATAAATGTATAAGAATGGAAAACAAAGCATTTTTCAAAAAATTTGACTCTGCATTGCTTTCAATGTAATAAGGACAATTTATTTTTTGTCTAGAAGAATATTCAAATCTATAGGTTGGGTAGAAGCTTGACAAATTTTCAAGTCTGAAGAAAATTATACCAGCTGTTAAAATTATACCAGTGTGAAATTGAAAGCTTCATCTATGTGGTAATGAAGGTTTCTCCATTCTGGTCCATGGGAATTACATTTCGCTCATATCTTTCTTGGCCACAATTTCCTAAATCTTGTGTGATATTAATTTGAACTTCAGGGGATCGATAATGGCCTTGACTGTGGTACTTACCCATCAGCTACTCCTAGCTCTAATACACATTTTCTGGGTTTCCCATTTAGGACAAAATTTTTCTTATCTAAGTTCTGTCTTTCATCTCTAAATTCACAAATGCAATAATCACAACCTCTGAAATATTGTATTCTGCTCCTGCATTTTCCAGAGTATTTGCAGTGGGTACACTCTTGTTATATTTTCTTAACCCAATATTAAAGGACAGTGTTTCAATAGGGTTAAGGAGACAAGGAGCTAAAGCAAATGTGGGAAAAGCTCAACTTCACAATTTTGCTGCTTTCTCTTAAAGTCATAGTTCAGGCATTCGCACACTTTGGGGATATTTCTCCCCTACAGGGAAGCTCTATGATTGGGAAATCATGTCTACTTTGCTGTGGCAGGAGTCATGGCTCTTGGCCATGTAATTCGATGTGCTCTGCATAGGTGGCATGCCCACACTTTCTCAAAGAATCCACTTCCTTCCAGAGCCTGTGGAGTGAGTGCAGGCAGGAGGGCACACCCTTCTCCAGCATAGCTCACTGAATCAAGTGCAGTTCTGACCTGAAAGGGTGCCAAGTACCTTTGGACTGATAGAAAAAAGGGTGGGCTGAATCAGACTCTCCTATGGGGAATTAGGAATGTGATAAGAGATTAAGTTAGTAGCAAGACAGAAACCAGTAAACATGAAGGAAAATAGATGACTTTCATTCATGGCAGAACACTAAAGTAAAAGTCCATGAACTGAGATCAATGAGCATGCTCTACTTCCTGCCCATTCTGAGGCCAAGTCTGTGAGACATCTCTGTGTCCTTAAAAAGCATTTCCCTTTCCCACTGAGTGACTTTAACTAATTCCAATCAATTGCTTAGATTAGAATACAGAGTGAAAAGTGACCAACAAAGAGAACTTTCCCCAAATCAGTCTGTCCAGCCCTCCATATACCACTTTTTCTACCATTAATGCACTGTCCCTCCTTCCTATCCAGGCTCCACTCAGAGTGGGCAAAGAAGACATAGATAGACACAGCCTGAAAAGAATGCAGGCATAGAAAGGGCTGCAAGGGACAAAGGATCCTGCAGAGCCAAGGTGCACACCACAGATTCTCTCATTGTTATCGTTATCTGCTCATTGTTGACTGTCAACTATCCTGAACGCACCTAAGAAGAAGTATGTGTCTACCATTTTACGTTTCATCCAATCCCAGAGGCTTCGTCCCCACCCCGCTTTGTTTTCTCCAGCCTACCTAATCTATCACCAATGAAGTTCATGTAACCCACTTACATCTCCTCTTTTGATTATAATGTATAAAACATGTTGAAAAACCACCATTCTCTGGAGAATTGCCTCAATGAGTTAAGATTCTGTTTTCCAGCCCTGGCTGGTTTGGCTCAGTGGATAGAGTGTCGGACAGCGGACTGAAGGGCCCCAGGTTCGATTCCGGTGAAGGGCATATACCTTGGTTGCGGGCACATCCCCAGTGGGGAGTGTGCAGGAGGCAGTTAAATCGATGTTTCTCTCTCATTGATGTTTCTAGCTCTCTGTCCCTCTCCCTTTCTCTCCGTAAAAAATCAATAAAATATATATTTTTTTAAAAGATTCTGTTTTCCAGCAATTGTCCACAGTTTGGCTCACATAAACTCACTAAATTCTTTACAGGTGTAAATGTTTCTTACATTAACACTCCTCATTAAAACCCTATTATGAGAAAATTCCATGCTTCTACATGATTCTCTATCCTATATAATAAAAGCCTAACATGCTAAGTGTCCAGTCATCTAGTCGTCCATTCAACCAATCAAAGCATTATATGCTAATGATATGCTAAGGCCGCTCAACCACTTGCTATGACATGCACTGACCACCAGGGGGCAGACACTCTGACCGGTAGGTTAGCTTGCTGCTGGGGTCCAGCCAATTGGGACTGAGTGAAACAGGAGAGGACACCCCCTGGAGCCCTCCCATGGTCCCTCCCTGGCTGGCCAACCTCCCGCATCCCTCCCCGGCCCTGATTGTGCACCAGTGGGATCCCTCAACCTGGCCTGTGCCCTCTCACAATCCAGGACCTCTCAGGGGATGTCAGAGAGCCGGTTTTTGCCCGATCCCGCAGGCCAGGCTGAGGGACCCCACTGGTGCACGAATTTGTGCACTGGGCCTCTAGTGTGTTCATCAAGATAAAAAAGCTTGGTCATTCGTCTAACATTTCCATGCAAACTCCACATATACCAAATGTATGGGGACTGACCACAATTTTCCTTTCTTTTTTATATCTAGGGATAAAGTATTAACATAATGGTGGCGTATGATTCATCTTTACATGCTTTGCAAACCATCTGCAGATACTGAGAGAAGCACAGTTTCAAGGCTATGAACATATAGCACACTCCACATTCCAAACCTTGGCTGGCAGCTGGGCCCTAATGGGCTCTTCCCAGCGGTGCTCCCAGCTAATGGCCTCTTCCTGGCTCTCAGTCAAGCATTACTGAGGACCAGCACGTTGCCTGTGCACACCAAAAGTGAGAATTCCACTTTTATATTTGAAGAGAGCTATCCAGGGGTCCCTCCATTTGGCCATGACTTTTAAGAGGCAAGATGTGATCTGTGGTGAGAAGGGATTCAATTTCGAACCAATAGAGTCTTCTCCGGAAGACATAAAACTGGAAAGGAAAAAACATCTTTGTTTTATGAGCCCATCCATCTGCTTGATACTGATGTCAATACCAAAGAAGTATTTTTGAAACCTCCAGGTACACTAAAAGGATCTGAGATGATAACTTCACCCCCAACCCCACCCCCCAACCCTAGGGTTGGAAATGTGCATGTAAATATACCACAGCTAAGTGTCTTTAGCTCTCTCAGCCCAGTGTTTCTCACTATACTGACTAGTGGGGAATCTTTCAAATTAGATGGATCAGAGTAGAATATATAGGGATAAGTACTTGTGCTCTGCGGATGGGGTTCCTCATTGTAGACCCTGTGTTCATGTCCTGCACTCATTTTTCACTCAGTTCTTCCAGGAGAGCATAGAAGACTACAACACAGGCTCATGAGATCACACCCATAGGCCAAGATTAGGGATCACAAACCTTATAAATCCTTTGCCAAAAATTACTAATTGCTATGTTTGATTGATCACCCTTCTCCCTTTTTTTTTGTTTTGTTTTTTGTTTTGTTTTGTTTTGTTTTGTTTTGTTTTGGATAGCTCACTTTGAACTCTACCTTGGTCAGAAAGGGAAGGAAGGGGGTGGGGGGTGGAGGTAAACAAAGCAAAATCAAAGTGACTAAAAACAACAGTTTAAGTTAAATCAGTGGTTCCTTCAAGGCTAAATGAAATGGGAGGGAAGATAGTCTCTTATGATAATTAGTGATGGATTCCACCCCCACCCCCACTCCAGCCCCACATAAACACACAAAAACACACCAAAATGATGTTTATATGAAATGAGTATTTCATCATCCTGTTCCCCTTCACTCATGATATTCTCTGCTTTCCCAATTTACAGATGGCCAGTTAAGCAGGAGTGAATAAAGAATGGTTTCAACTTAATACTCTGGCTTTTCCCTCATCCTTTGATGGGAAAATCGTTGCCTATAATCCTATATATTTTGAGTTTATGTAATAGAAAACCAGATTTAAGTGAATATAATTATCACCTTTGATTAAGTAAAGCAATCAACATTACAATCTTTTTTAAAAAATTATTGATTGATTTGGAGAGAAAGGAAGATAGAGGAGGAAAAAATATATTTGTTGTTCCAGTTATTTATGCATTCATTGTTGATTGGTGTATGTGCCTTGACCGGAGATGGAACCTGCAACTTTGGCATATCAAGATGATGTTCTGCCTGGCTGCTGTCACTTGGTGGTTGAGCATTGACCCATGAACCAGGAGATCACAGTTCGATTCCCTGCTAGGGCACATACCCGGGTTGTGGGTTCAATCAAACCCCAGTGGGGAGTGTGCAGGAGCCAGACGATCAATAATTTTCTCTCATCATTGATATTTCTATTCCCCTCTTTTTCTCCCTTCCTCTCTCTGAAATTAACAAAAACATTTAAAAAAAAAAAAAAGAAGACAATGCTCAACCAACTGAGCAACCCAGCCAGGGCAACAATACAATCTTTAGAACTAGAAGAAACCCCAGCATCATTAATTTCAAAGTGTTCATTTCGGGGAGGAGGAAACTGAGGCCTAAAGAGGTCAAGGCAACATGTCATCTGTCTCTTTTTATAATTTTTCTTTTTAATTTTTATTGAATGTGTTGGGGTGACATTGATTAATAAGATTATATAGGTTTCAGGTGTACAATTCTATAACACATCATCTGTTTATTGTGCTGTGTATTCACCAACCTGAGTCAAGTCTCCTTCCATCATCGTTTATCTGCCTCTTAAGTAAAATCACCAGGTGTCAGAGGTAATCAGACGGGGCTGCGTCAGGAGGAGAGATAGACTAAGAAGAAACTGAGAGAGCTCCTCGAGGCTCAATGGGGCTGGACAGTGCGTGTTGCTGCAGGGACATCATCGCCAGTCCAAGGAACAAGGAGATAAAGGTGAGCTTTTCATAAAAGTATTGTTTCCCATTTAAAAGGTTGTCTTCTATTCTGAGTTTGTCATGCTTACTTTTTAGATTAAAATGTCTTTCCCTAAACGTAACAATGGCTACCATAGATGGCAATTTTAAAAACGTTTTCTAGGAAAATAAAATAAGTGATTTCTCTAATTTTTTTCCAGTTGTTTTTTTTTTCTAATTGCTCTATTTACTGCTCTGTCATATCTAAAATTCTGGGAAACCACTGCCTTGAGCCATAACGACTCACTGGAGATTTCTAAATCAGAGAATAGAATGAACAGAGAAGTAATTTGGGAAAATTAATTGTTCTTCAGTGGATAGTATCAACTTTAGTGAGAAAGAAAATGGAGTCAGGAAGCCTGCCTAGAAAACAATTACATGGCAGTCAGCATAGAGTAAGAAGAATGAGCTGGGGGGAGGGGGAAACAGCAAAGGCTGAAACAAAGGAGAGGCGTGAGGCATAGATGACTAGGACATTTCAAGCTCAGACACTCAAAGGATAATACTTTACGCAGGGACCAGGAAAACCTATAGAAGTTAGCAAAATAAAAAATAAACCGGATTACTTTGGTGATTGCTATATTTGGTTTGAGGATATGGTAGATGCATAATAGAGAATATCCAACGAGGAAATGTGGCCAAGCAGAACTAAGATTCTGTAGGCAGGCCAAGGGAATACTAAGGGAAAGCCACAAAAATGTAGTAGCCACAAGAATGGAGAGAAGAGAGACACACAGAGGACCAAGGGCTGGAGAGGGTAATATGTGCCCTTAGAGAGGGAAGGATCTTCAGATAGTGATGGACACAGAAGATCATCAGCCCAATAGAGAGAAGAAACCCTGGAAGAAGGGAAAGTTTTAATATGAAGGAAATTGTGTTCAATTCCTTCCTTGCTTGCTTTCTCCTTCTACCTCCCTGTTTCCATCCTTCTTCTCTCTACCCATCCCTTCATCCATCTAACTATTTATTGAGCATTTACTATGTTCCAGACTCAGAATGTGGCTCTGGATAAGGTGAATCCTGCAGTCTAGGTTTGGAGAAGAAAACTATCAGGTTCCAGTGAAGAGTGGAGTGCAAGGTGAGGATGTACCTTCCCTCTGCCAGCTCAGGGTCCCCCAGCTCCATTTCTCTCTCCTCACGCTCTTTTGCCTCACACTCTGGTCCTGCTCAGAAGCATCCGTCAGAGTGCAGAGCCAGAAAGAAAAGATATGGACTGTGAATGCTGTCAACTCTTTCAGAGAGTAGGGCAGGCTCCCATCGCCGCCTATGTTACGGACAGAGTAAATCTAGGCAAAGACCATTAGGATCCTTAACCAGGGCAGGTCTGCTTGGTTTGGGAACCCCCATGGATGCCTGACAGCACGCATCCAGCTGGGAACAGCAGCTGCTGCTCTGCTCCTTTGCCAAGACTTTATTCAGTTTTTCAGAAAGAAAAAGTCTTTAATGGCAAGATAGAGACATTTCTGACTGAAGTGGAAAGCGATTCTTTCTGAACCAAACAGCAAATAGAAGAGCCCTAACGACCAAGGTTGTTTAGAAACAACCCTTACTTTTAATAAATTCTTGGGGTCCAGAATCACAGTTTAGAGACAGAAATAAAACAAACACACACACACACACACACACACACACACACACACTCACACATTTGCACATAAGTGCATAATTACATTTCAACAAATATTTATGAAACAAAATAAAAACAAATAAAATAATTACAACATGGTAAGCCATGAAGAACACAGATATGGTGCTCCTATAGAAAGACCAACAAGAGAAGTCCTGCATTTAGTTAGATCTAATTTCCTCACTTTGTAGATGAGGGTGAAGGCCTTATTAAATTCTTCAACTTGTTACACATTTTAAGCAATTTCTTTAATTAAATTTTAAACAACAACATACTGATTTTGTTCCTTTGTGGGGATTTTAACGATTGAATTTAATTATTCCATTTCTATTTCATACCTGTGCCCAAGGCTGCTGAGAAATGAGAGCTCTGGCAATAAGTCAGATAAATAATACATGATAAATAAAAGATATTCTGAAATGACGACTTTCCTTAGAGGTTACCATTTCCTATAGGTTTACCCTTGTTAGATGAAGAGTAGTTACTTTTTAAGTGTGTTTTTTTTCCTGACACCTGGTATTTATAGCAAATTGAATTTAATGGCTATGTTGTAAAATTTGCTTTACTCAAATATACACATGCCTTCTGTCTCCTATCTTCACTACCTCAGTTCCTACAAAACAGGCATGCTAAAAACAGTAATGGTATCCTGTGATATAAATGAACGTAAAGACTACACATACATATCCAGTAGGAGCAAGGGGAAGGTAGTGCTGGGAGCTTCGTAGAAAGTAGGACAGGTCACACTGGATGCTTTTACTGGGCATCAGGGATTCCAATGAAGAGGGAGGAATCTAGAAAGAATCTTTAAAAAATGAATCAGGAAGATGTATTTTCTTTTTTTTATCTAACAGGATTCATCTCATTCCAACACTGCTCCCATTCTTGTGAGCAGACACTCATTTCACAGGTCACAGACTATGTGAAGTCCTTCTTTATCATTCTTTTAATTTCACACTTAACAAAATTTCTCCTTCAGTCTAATTTATATGCTCAGTCACCCTACTGGCTGTGCATTTTCTCTCTTCAGTGAATTAATTCAAATTCCTGTATATCTGAGAAAAGAATTATATTCCTACCTTAATTTTGAAACTCTTTTTTTATATAATTGTCCTTCATGTTATTGTGCTTTACAGTTGTGGTTTTTACAAATTGAAGGTAAGACCTTCCACCAGCAAACAGATTAGGACTCACTTTGGTGCAATATTTGCTTTATTGTGGTGGTCTGGAACTGAACCCACAGTATCTCTGAGGTATGCTTGTATAATTTATATAAAGGTATGATTATATGTATATGTATATTTTTAATTTATCTTTATTGTTGAAATTTCTTAAATCACATGTCCTGCTTTTTCTGTCTCCTTTCATAAATCCTTAAATCAACTATATTTTGTTAATCTTTATATATAGAAATGCTATCGACCTATCCTCATTAGGGAATGTTGAGGTTCTTGATTATATTTTGAAGGACTTTTTAAATGCTGCTTCATGGATAGTTTTGGCCCAGGCATCCATGTGGATGGACCATGGTCGCTGGTGGATGTGGAGGGGGTGGCCATAGTAGAGGGCAGTTATCTGGTTCACACAGAAACATGGGTCCTAAGACTTTGGCCATTTTCCACTTTGTCAACTCTGGTCACTAAATGCCTCCCTGATTGATTCACCTCTTACAAAAAAACAAAACAAACTTCCTGACTTTAAAAAAGCTTAAAATAAACTAAGACCCTTGAGACATTATAACAATACAGTTGATGTGGAGTATCTAGTTTTACTTGCTGGTTGGTACCTGTTTCCAATATTCTCTAGAAAACAACAAACACTATCAGCACCATACAGTGCAATATCATTCATTCAAAACAACCAGTTACACTTTGATGTACACATGATGCTGTGGGCATTTGCTAAGAACATAATGGTTTCATGCTTAATTCAGCCTTTGGCTCTGGAGTCTACTAGCTAGCATTATGGGTCACTGCTAAACCTACCATCTGTCTCCACAGGAAGAGAACAGTCCCATCTACCTTTCCAGGCACAGCATATCATTAATATAACCATTTGGCACAGCACCATGATGGAGTCAATGATAACAATGATCCTATTACACAACCCATTTAGGCTGTAGGAAATGCAAAGAGGCTAACAGGCAAAGAACACCAAATAGCTCATTTTATAATCTATGCCTTTGTGGATCTTTCACTTAAGGAGACAGAAATAAGTACATAAACAAAAGGATAAAATACATGCAGATTGTGATTATTGTTATGAAGGGAATTAACAAAGTTCTATGATCTACTGTAGATTGAGTGATCAGAGAAGGCTCTGTGAGATGAACAAAAGCATCCTCACTAGCACTAATGTAGAGTGTAGTCTATGCAAGGCATTGTATTAAGTACTTTACATTTAGTTTTCACAACAGCCCTGTAAATTAATATCCTTATTTTAAAGATTATGATTAAAGAATAAAATTGAGTTTAAGTAACTAGCTCCTGATCAACTAGTTGTCAGTGGTAAAGCTAGAACCAGATATTGGAAGTAGAGGATAGAGAAAAGAGATGGTAAAGCCTACAGGACAGAGAGCCCAAACAAAACTGGCTGAGGTTTAGGAGTGCAGTTCAATGGAAGACTCTGATTGGAGGCGGGGGGGGGGGGGGGCGGGGGGCACATGGGTCCATGAAGCTTTGCTCAGTCACATCATAATCTTCCCCATGTCCCCAAGAGCTGGGCTTGATGGGTATTAGTTCAGGAACTGCAGATTTCAGTATATAAAGCTACCTGGTGCTGGAGCCACAGACACTGTTACATCTTTTTAAAATGTGTTTTTTATCCCAAGAAAATTAATCATCTCATTATTTGATGTCCAAGAAGACTCACAAGCTTGCCTTCCCTTGTGGCATTTAACTATTTCCAGAATACTGCCTTTGTTATACTTAATCACTTGCTTATTCTATTCATCTGATTATACAAGCCAAGATTTGAAATCCATAGTTTTTAATACCACAACTTTTTGATTTAACAAATGAAGAACCCAGTCATCTGGAGGGAAAGATAGATGTCAAATTAGAGGCACAAATTTTTTCCTAGGACTTCCTGTTTAAGCAATGCATTTGCTATGGGCACATACTCTAGCATTTTATGGGAGGACATGTTCCAACTTCTTGAGATTTCTTTATTTTAGCAACAACTGTTTATCACTTGCATATTTAACAGCCTAGTTTCTATAATTATCAGGAACTTTACAAGGACATACTTTAAAGTGTTGCTATATAAGGCTCAAGGAGGTAATGCATCAGTTCATTACGCTTGTACTAAGTGCCAATGTACTAAGTGCCAATCATGTGCTAGCCATGGGGCAATGTGAGGAGAATATTAAGAAGAAAATGTGTTCTCGGCCTTTGAAAGCTCATGGTCTAAAGTAAACACATGTAAAAATGCATAGGAGAGCCCTGGCTGGTGTGGCT
Organism: Myotis lucifugus; assembly: GCF_000147115.1. Taxonomy (NCBI): domain Eukaryota; kingdom Metazoa; phylum Chordata; class Mammalia; order Chiroptera; family Vespertilionidae; genus Myotis; species Myotis lucifugus. Next base: position 10,772,378 of record NW_005871065.1, on the reverse strand, counting down.
CAATTGGTTGGAGCATCATCCTGTGCACCAAAAAGTTGCTAGTTTGATTCCTGGGCACATACCTGATAGTGGTTTTGGTCCCTGGTGGAGGTGCATGTGGGAGGCAACCAATTGATGTTTCTCACATCGATGTTTCTTTCTCTCTCATTCTCTAAAACACATCTTCAGGTGAGTATTAAAAGAATGCATAGGAGAAACAAAAAAGGAACTTCCAATTCTTCTCTTTCCTTAAAGCTCCCCTAGGCCCTAACCGGTTTGGCTCAGTGGATAGAGCATCAACCCGTGGACTGAAGGGTCCCGGGTTCGATTCCAGTCAAGGGCATATACCTTGGTTGCAGGCTCAATCCCCAGTAGGGGTTGTGCAGGAGGCAGCTGATCGATGTTTCTCTCTCATCTATCCCTCTCCCTTCCTCTCTGTAAAAATCAACCTATAATAATAAAAGTGTAATATGCTAATTAGACCAGATGTCCTTCTGGACGTCCTTCCCGGACAAAGCCGGGGCTGCAGCCTCAGGATTGAGGCAGCTGCCTGCGGCTGTGAGGGAGGGATCCAGGCAGCCGCCACAGCTGCAAAAGCCTACTCTCGCACGAATTTTGTGCATCGGGCCTCTAGTAAAACATATTTTTTTAAAAACCTCCCTAGAACAGAACATGTATATACATATACATCATATTTTAACTCTATTTCTATACTCTTGTCATCAAAGCATAAGAATTACGAAGGTTATAAGAAAGCAAGCATTTATGGAATAGCTTACCTATCTATAAATCTGAGGTTTGGCGTCTTAAAAAAATATTTACTTCAGTGGGAATGAATGCACTGTTTGGCTCTGAAAAAGGGCGAAGAGAGGTTGTTGGTTTGCAAGGCCTGAGGTTTGGGTGCCTTCCTGACTTATCAGAAATTGACTGAAGAGAGAGTATCATTCATTATGCAGAGACATGCATACTTCCTTTTCAGAGTTTAGCAAAAATAACTGTGATATTTTAGTTTCCAGAGCCTCTTGGTAAGCAGATCCATTTTGAAAAACCACTAAGGCCACTTCCATCACTGCACCTCAGCCAGCACCTCAGCCTGCGTGTTCACCGCAGGCAGTTACACTGGAGCTGTGTGATCCAAGCTGTGTGAGCCTTTGCCAAGAACGAATTGCTACTCTCAGCAGGAGCTACAAACATCCAGGGAAAAGTGGGAAGAGCTATTCTGAATGGGAGAGGAACAAAGATCCATGGCAGGAGCATGAATGAAGCAGCCATCATTTACTATCCAAGGGCCTGGCAAACAACACTGCATCAGACAGGTACCTGAAGCATTACCGCCATTTCCTGTCATCCCTTAGCGAGGAAGGGAACTGAGCACCCGATTGCTTGGGAATGGCTTATGAAGTCCAAACTCTGGCAGGGTTCATGGCAGAATAAAGGTCTTTGTCAAAAGGAAAAAGACTGCTTCTAGAATGTGGTGTGAGGTGGATCTTACTGAACCTTGGAGGTGCTTGCAGTGCCTGCTCTTGTGTGTGCCTCAGATGTGAGAACAATTCCTGCAGAATGCTAACTTCTCAATAAACCAAATAACAATTCTGAATGGGTAAGAGAGATGCTACTTTTTGCAGAAATGTAACAACATCATGAAAACTGTGGCATCATTATCTTTGCTTGTTCAAATTGATGCCTATTTCAAAGAATATGCTAACTTGTGACTAAAAACTGAAATGTTCTGTATGAAGGCTTATGTTATGTCACGAAGGCAAACAAGACCTATGGGCCCACAAATATTGGAACTATTTTAAAACCAAGTTTCAAAAGAGATGTAAAATCTCTCTATTCTTATAACTGAAAAGGAATTGGTTGCAATAATTTTAATAACAGTTTTTACTGTTTAAATTTAACTCTGCTGAGGATTTTTATTTATTTTTATCACTTAAAATTTATGCAGAATAAATACACATGAGATGGTGTCTCAGACTCTTCTCATATGTGGATACTCCCACTTAAATTTTAGGTTATCTTCCCTCACATTATGTTGCATAAAGAGTTTAGTTTTTTGACAAAAGCAAACTGAAAGTCCTCCTCTTCCTACAGAAAACATCCTTTGGTTTTAAAGGATAATAACCACATGTCACATGACATAATTGAATCACTTGTTACAAAAATTAGCTTTCATAACACAAATGTGAATGCAAAACTGAGCTCTACCATTTTAGAGCTATGTGGTTTTGTGTGGATAATTACACTTTCTTGGCTTTGGTTTTCTTATCTCTAGAGTCAGTAACATAATAAGTAGCTTACTGATTCTTGTGAGGTGTAAATGAGAACATTTGTTAAGTGTTGACCTACAGTCCCTGTTCTCCATCTCCTATTACCTTTTGAGAGAGACAATTTTGAAAACGTCTAGGAAAAAATGAAGGCAGAGAGGCATGGGAAGAGTTAGAAAACATCATTTACTATTATTTTCATTTTGTTTTTCTTTCTTTTTTTAAATATATTTTTATGGGTTTCAGAGAGGAAGGGAGAAGGAAAGAGAGGTAGAACCATCAATGGTGAGAGAGAATCATTGATCGGCTGCCTCCTGCATGCCCCCTACTGGGGATCAAGCCCACAACCCAGGCATGTGTCCTTAACCAGAATCGAACCCAGGACCCTTCAGTCAGCAGGCAGATGCTCTATCCACTGAGCCAAACCAGCTAGGGTTCATTTTGTTTTTCTCATTCAAATACTGAATAGAACAGAGTCTTCGTGTGTTTATCTCTGCTTCTGACACTTTTCCCTTCACCAGGGGGTAATTACTAACCTAAGATTTGTGTTTATAATTTCATTGTTTTTGCAAAACAGTCTTCTGAGAATATATTACATATATTTAGGTCTACCATCTATCTAGCTATCCATCCTTCCTGATTTAGCTTTGTGTGCTTTTAATCTCTATTTAAAAACACACACACACACACACAAGAAAACAACCCACAATAATAGTATTGCCGGTTTGGCTCAGTGGATAGAGCATTGGCCTGCAGACTGAAAGGTTCCAGGTTCGATTCCAGTCAAGGGCACATGCCCAGGTTGTGGGCTCGATCCCCAGTAGGGGCATGCAGGAGGCAGCCAATCAATGATTCTCTCTAATCATTGATGTTTCTATCTCTCTCTCCCCCCTCCCCCTTGCTTAAATCAATGAAAATATATTTTTTTAAAAGATTTTTTAAAAAACACAGTATTGCTCCTATTATAGATTGTATCTACAACTAATTTGTTTATAGCTATACATAATTCATTTTTATTTCTGAGCAATATTCCATCATTTGAATATACCCCAAAAGGGCAAAGGTATTTTCAGGTTATAGAGTCAGGAAAGAAATGGTGAGGCTAGAGAGCATTCATGTATTCAATTTTACAAGGTGATTCTAAGTTACTTTCTAATATGGTAGCACCAATTTAACTCCCACTGGCAGTATTATAGCAGATCTTATGGCTTCAGTCTCCTGCAGTGCTTGGTATTACCAGATTTCTTAAATTTTATGAATATAGAGGATACAAAATGGTATCACTTGGTAGATTTCATTTGGATTTTTCATATTACTAATGTGATTTAGCATATTTTCATGTGCTTATTAGTCATTCATTCATCTGTTCTGTGAAAGGACTATTCATGTTATTTGTGCATAGCCTTTTAAACTTTTTTGCCAAAGATATTTATTTATTTGCAATTCTAAGGCTTTCTTGCTTGCATGTATGGGACATATATCTTATTTCAGATTGAGGCTTGTTCTTCCCTTATCTTTATGGTAGTTTTATTAACAGACACTTTTTATTTTAATGTTGTTGAACTCATAAACTTTCTATGGCTACCACTTTTTTATGCTTTGTTTAAAACTCATCACCTTTTTATGACTAACACTTTTTTATTGTCTTGTTTAAAAATATCATTAATATTTATTGTTAATATTACCCTATATAGACTTCTAGAGTATTGCTTTTAATATTTGTCTTTAATCCATGTGGAATTTATTTTTACTTTTTAAAAATATATTTTATTGATTTTTTACAGAGAGGAAGGGAGAGGGATTGAGAGTTAGAAACATCAATGGAAGAGAAACATCGATCAGCTGCCTCCTGCACACCTCCTACTGGGGATGTGCCCGCAACCAAGGTACATGCCCTTGACCGGAATCGAACCTGGGACCCTTGAGTCCGCAGGCCGACGCTCTATCCACTGAGCCAAACCGGTTAGGGCAGGAATTTATTTTTTGTATGGTGTGAAGTAAGATCCAACTTCAACTTTCCCATATTAATAAACAACTGACTCAGCACCATTTGTTGAATGGTTAGTTCTCTCCAGTTATTCTACCTGGATTATTATTGATTTAATCCCAAATCAAATATGGGGGGTGGGGGAGGACAGTCAAATTTTCCTCTTCTTTGAAATAGGTATATATAAATAACAAAACGGTAATACTTAAAGTTTCAGAAAAAATATATACATACTGTGAATGATGTTTAGATGTTTTAGGACCTTCTTAATGAAGTTGTCTCTGACCAATTAACAAGTTAAGAACCCAATTTGAAACCCACAAGAATTTCCAGTTTTCCTTCTTCTTATAATTACTTACAAACCTGCCACTTTATTCATGAGAGACAGATTAAAAATATGCAAAAGCTCTAACGATTGTCATAGAGAATAACTTAAGCTCACATTAGTTCATTTTGATCACACCTGTGTGTGCCAGATTTGTCAAAGAAATGTCAACTCCAAGACCAGAGCAAAAGAACTGACCATGTGAAGACATAAGACTCAAACAGATGATATCTGTGTTTCTTGACCTGGTCTCCAATATGAGTTCTTAGTTCAACCTTTGCACAAATCACTGGATCTTTCCATAACTAGGTCTTGAAAAAAACAAGTGCTCTTTAAAAAATAAGTTCTTATTAATTTTAGAGAGAGAGGAAGGAAGAGGAAAGAGAAAGATCGATATGAGAGACACATCAATTGATTGCCTTCCTTACATGCCCCAACCAAGGACCAGATGGCGATCTGGGCATGTGCCCTGACTAGGAATCGAACTGATGACCTTTCAGTGCATGGGACAATGCTCAACCAATGGAGCCAACCAGCCAGGGCAAAAAACAAAACAAACAAACAAACAAACGAAAACAAAACACAGTGCTTTTGCATCTAAAATTCTCTTACTTATGTCTGGGTGGGGGGGAATGTGGACTTGAATCAGAAAAAGGCGTGGGTTCTAGCACTGGCTCTCCCATTTAAATCTTACTTGGAAGGTCTAGCAGGAACCTAAGCCATACACAGGCTTCTCTGGGAAGGAATCTGCTATGGCTGATGGGTGTCACTGGGAGGGCTGTGTGTTGTGAGGTGAAGACAGGAGGAGATGCTCCTGACCTACAGAGCAGAAGAACAGCTGCATCCAGAAAGACCCACCTGGGGGTGTAGCAAGGTCACCATCAAAGCCATATGCAGGACTTTGGGCCACCCTGGACCTTGAGATGAACTTGGTTTCCCCATCGACATGCCTGCTGAGCACAGCATAGCAAGTGTGTGAAAGAATTTTGCAAACTTTACAGTTAGGATGGCTGGTCCCTCACTCTACCTCCCTGGACAACTACCTTAAAAAAGGTGTTTTCACAGGGTCTGGTAGAGGCTGCACAGGGTAGTTTCCAAAGTTCTTTTTATTTTTTCAATGACAGTTTACATTCAGTATCATTTTGTACTAGTTTCAGATGCACAGCACAGTAGTCAAATAACCACACACTCCACAGAGTGCACCCACCCGGCCCCACACAAAGTCATCATGACACTATTGACCATATTACAGAATAGTCACAGAGATGTGGTTGCAGCATGGGGAATATGGTCAATAGTGCACAGGGTAGTTTTGGGGGAGCATGGGCTCTGGAGCCCCTGAGCATCTGGTTCAAATTCCAGATCTGCCAACTAGCTAGCATGAGAACCTAAATAACCGGCAGATTAACTGACCTCTCTGGGCTCAGCCTGCTGGTCTGTAAAATGGGAATGGAGAGGATAATGCCAAAAAGGTGATTCTGACAATCAAGTATGTAAACACACGTAAGCCACTGATCACAGTGCCTGCACTTAGGAAGCACTAGGTAAGAGGAGGAAAGATTTAAACACACACACACACACACACACACACACGCACGCACACACACACGGACGGACACACACACACACACACACACGGACACTGCTTTATCTCTTTTCTGCCATTTTTCTTTCTCCTGGGGGTGTTCTGAGAACCCCTCCCCCCAATTAAAAACACTCTAAGTCCAAAGGAAGTTTAGCTGACTTATAATAGCCTATTTGTAATCAGGGTCTGGGTCCCACAGCTGTCTGATCAGGCACATTCACTTTATAGAACTGCGTAACAGTAGAGCTGGCGTTCACTGGAGTGGGTTGACTTTCCAGAGATTCCCCACTGGGCACTGCATGGCCTCGACTGGGAGCCTGCTGCCTGGGAGCAGATAGTACTTTTTGGGGGAAGATATTAACTTACAACATGAGAAAAAAAGAGGAAAAAAGGAAGGAAGAAGGAAACCAATGGCAGTGCCAGTAGGCTATGAGTACAGCAGAACTCTCTTTTCTTCATCCTCTGCATCCACTCTGTGCTGGGCGTTTGTCCATCAGAAGGATCGTGTATGTAATAGGTGGGGATTGACCAGAGAACAGCATGTCTACTCACTGTATCAGCACAGGCCAGGCGTGTGGGGGTGGAGTGAGGGATCCCCACTCAGTAGGGATTCCTTTCATAGAACAAAACAAACCACAGCAGTGAGTAACTGCTCCACTTAATCACCGTCCTCAAAATAGCGCAATTAGAAATTCCCTTAGCATAGTTTCATGAGTGGTTAAGAGGTGTATTGGGAGGGAAAACTGAACGTGAGGAACTTTCATGATATCTCTACAATGACATCTGTCTTAGTACAATCTGGTCTGGTGCCATAAACTTGAGTTTCTTCAACTAAAAAACAGCAGTTGGACTAGAGTATCTCCATCGTTCTGCTAAAGAGGGGAGGTAGCAGGAAGCCTGCAGGTCTATCAGTGCATGTATGAACTCTTTTCCCACAGCAGCTTTATTCGGGGAGCTGAGGGTGAGGAGAGAGGGCCAGGGGAACTCGGGGCCTGAGAAGGACGAGGGTAGAGGTAAGATCTAGACACCACCATTGACCTCACTGGCTTACTTTGATCTAATCACGTTGCAGATGTGAAATTGGTTTGTTTTTCCTTCTTCTTCTTCCTCTACCTAGCTTCCTTTGTTGTGTGGCCTGACACACTTTATGAGAAGATAAACAGGAATTAAGTTCCCATATACTAGGCATTCCATAGGGGCAAGAGACATTGTGTGTGTGTGAGTGTGTTTGTGTGGTAGGTAAAGTAGTGTTTGCAGGGGAATGAAGAAAGCAATTGAGGAAGAAGTGGGGACGAGGATAACGATGACAAGATAATAATGATACCTGCTATGGCAGGACTCAGAATGTAGTGAAGTTGATAAAAATGTCATACATAAAAGAAACCCTAGTACAAGCACAATCCATCCAGGGGCAGAGACTTCATGGGATAATTGGGGCCAGGGAGACCACTGAGAAAAGGTCTGGAGACAGAGAGTGTGAGATTTACACAGCATCCCGAAGAAGCACAGGCTCACGTCAGGGACGGGAGGACTGGGTCGTCTCCATTTGTGCAGAGGTTAGTGCACAAATGGCCCACCAGTGGGAGCAGCAGGGGTGTTGGGCAAGCCACTGGGCTGAGGTCAAGTCCACAGCCTCTGCCTAGCCCACCCTGAGCCAGGCCCCCAGGACCCGTGCATGCTAGATGTTAAATTATAACTAAAAACTCAAATTATAACTGGAAAAAATAAAGCTGTCCTCACAGCTGAGGCAGGGATAGTTGAGAACGTGGCGGGGCAAAGTACCAAGTTATTTATAGCTTTTCCTCCCCTTCCTCTGCTCGGGGCACCTTCAGAAAAGAATGACAAACTTCAACACGGTTTTGGAATTTGGGGAGTGTGAAATTTTTCTTTCAAGCCTCTATTTCTAGTTGAAATGCCATGAGGTTCACAGGCCTCAGACAGCTGGGTGTTGCTGAGTAGACAGACTGTTCCTGTGGGGCTGAATGGCATTCTAATGTGCGCGGGTTACTCTGATGAACAAGACAGACTCCAATTGCCTTCTTGCAGAAATGGTCTGTCATGCTAAGCCTCGGTATCTTTAGTATAATTTACCTCCTTTCTTTCTGTGATAATTATGTGGAATTTCCTTCACCACTTCCAAGCTACATCTTTACGCCTGACCATGAAAAAAAAAAAAAAAAGGCAGTCTCCAAAACTGTATTTTTCATCAGAAATGGGCCTCTTTCCAAATTCATAAATACGTCAAAAATCAAATACATGCCAAGAGAATGATGCAGCTCCTTTTGCAACAATATTTGCAATTTATCCAGCAGTTTCTTTCTCAAAGGCTGGGCTTTCTTCATTATAGTTGTAGGCTTGCCCTACTCTCATCTCTGGCTCATAGCAGACACTCAGTAAATGCATATGAACAGAAAAAGCCCACATCACTATGGTGTGTTGTGGATAAAGGAAACTTCATAGCCCTAGCCAGTCTGGCTCAGTGGATAGAGGATTGGCCTGCAGGCGGAAGGGTCCCAGGTTTGATTCTGGTCAAAGGCACATGCCCTGGTTGTGGACTTGATCCCCAATAGGGGCCGTGCAGGAGGCAGCCAATCAATGATTCTCTCTCATTATTGATGTTTCTATCTCTCTCCCCCTCTCCCTTCCTCTCTGAAATCAATTAAAAGTAAATAAATAAATAAATAAATAAATAAATAAATAAATAAATAAGGAAACTTCATAGACTCCATATACTATTTTTAGGACCATAAGAAGACAAGCCACATGAAGTTCTCATCATGAGGTCTTCACAGACAAAGCATTTCCTTGAACTTTTGCATCTGATGTTTTATCAAACATAGACCTTCTGTTGTGGATTTACAACTTCCTTAGCTTGTTAAATAAACTGTTTTACAAAAGAATAGAAATTAAACAGTGTTGAGTTCTCTTGGTCAAATTTGTCACTAAGAATTAACTTTTCAAAAGAAATTAGAAGACACATTCTTTGCCCCAGGAGATAACCCTGTGCTTCTCTTTCTGAATTGGCTATTTCGAGTGCTGACATCAAGTACATTTTGCTCACTTATTCCACAAGCCTTTATTGAGCCTTTCAGCATGAAACTAGAAGAAACATTCCCTACTTCTGAATTTGAATCTAATGTATAACAACAAGTGTGTGCCAAGCAATCTAAGTACAAAATAACGTATCTGGAAATGCAGTGAGTATGTGGTATGACAGTAAAATTTTAAAATGTGATCAACTAGGCAGGAAAGCATTTTTACACCTTAAAAAACAAAGCACAATAAAAACAAAGTGGGGCTAATAGTCATCGTCTTTATTCCAAATACTTTTTTTTTTCTCTTTATGTTTTAGAAAATATAAGAAAGCACAGAATCAAATGTGTGTCTCTTACTTTCAAAGTTGTGCTGGTCGTCCAGCTGGTGTGGCTCAGTGGTTGGTCATTGACCTATGAACCAGGTGAACCAGGAGGTCAGGGTTCGATTTCCGGTCAGGGCATATGCCCTGGTTGTGGGCTCAATCCCCAGTGGGTCAGGGGTGTGTGTAAGAGGCAGCTGATCAATGATTCTCTCTCATCATTGATGTTTCTATCTCTCTCCCTCTCCCTTCCTCCCTGAAATAAATAATAAAAAAATATTTTTTTAAAAAAAACTGTGCTAGTATTAATCAGAGCACTCTGGAAAGTCTAGAAAGTCTTCACAGCTAGTAGGGCAGCAACTAGAGAAGCGAGTCACATGCCCCACACTTGATGCCTAACTAGGCCCCCAGTGTCCCCCCAGCCCAGCCTTTCAGCCCATCTCCAACGAGGCCCTGATGGGGAGTTTCTCCAAAGTTTTTTATTTACCTGTGAAAACATTAAATGTGTCACTGACATGTCTGGTTAACTGCCATTGTGTCCCCTCTGTGACTTCTAGAAGCCAAGTGTGGGAAATGCACGTTTACATTTTTATCAAGTATTCCCAGCGGCAAGAAGGTGCACACACGAAATTCCAGCTCAAAATACAATTTCCAGGAACCACCCCTCCTCACCCCACTTCACATTCTGATCTCTCGCTGCAATCTGTGCCCCCAGAGATTGATATTATTCAGTTTCTAATACCTCTTCACACCGTGGTTTGCTGTTCAAGAACAGTGTGTTTATTTCATGTATATCTCTCTTCCAGTGACTCAAGCCTCCAGAAAGGCAGGTAACTTCCTGTTCCTTAAAATAAGGCCACACATGTTCACATGTTCACAGTGCCTGGTCAAGTGCTCTGTACACAACTGTCAAATGAGTGCTTGTGAGGACATACATTTTCACAACAGTTAGGAAGGAACCTTTTGATGCGTCATTCCCTCCAGCTCAGTCCTCAGTCTTGGCTACACATTCAAGTTAACTGGGGAGCTTAAAAACTACAGATGCCTGGGTCTCCTTACCAAAGATTGTGAGTTAACTAGTATGGGTATGGCCTGAACAGTGGAGCTTTCTAGTTCGCCAGGGGTTCCATCTCCAGCCAAAGCTGAGAATCACAGCTCCAGCTGCATTCTTCCTCAGACTACCCTGTGAAGAATAACCTGCAGATTACCAAGGCTATCCTATAGACTTCATTCAGTGGATGTGAGATGCAGTCGCTCATATACAATCTAAACACCCACCCGCAGTAATTTTTGTCATCAGGATATTTGAAGAAGGAATTTTAAAATGGCTCACAGCTTCCCTGAAAGGAATGAGGTGCACTGTTGCCAACTCACATTCATTAGCGCCATGCTATTTTCATCCCAACTTCCAAGTCCCTTTTCCCCAGTGAATGCAGACATGAGGTGTGCTGAGGTATGATTTGGGTACCAGGGGAGGCAGAGGAGGGGGAGGATAGCATGGCACAATAGCCCCAAGCCAAGTTACAGCTTTTGGAAGCAGGGCAACTGTTGGCAGGTGTTCACATCTGCTTATTACTACAGACAATGAATCACAGCTGGTGCCAACTGTGACGTGCACGCTACATGCCTGTCATTTTATCAAGCGCCCTGGTAGGCATTCTATGCCAAGCTCTGAACTTTGCTCCCCATGGACCAAGCACTCAGTGACGTGTTCTCATCTGCCATCTCAAATGCCTGCACCTTTGGGAATAACCCTCCAACTGCAGCTGGATTCAAAGGTCCTCCTGAAAGGTCTGGGAATGTGGGTGGGCTGAGCTGCTCTGTAGACTTTGAAAATCGCCATCTCTAAGGGCTGCTTTCTCGGACCTTGTAAAAAAAAATAGCATTTGCATCTGACTTTCAAAATGGTCTCATTTGTTGCTTCAAGTCTTCATCCATGATGATACGTTTAAGTCTGCCTGGCCTTGGCTGAGAAGCAAAATTAAATCTTACCCTACAGAAGGCACTCTTACATCTCGAAAGGGTCACAGGTGTGCAGAGGTCCTTGGGCAGGGCCTTGGAGCAGCTGAAGTCCCCAGACCAGTGGCCTTGAGCCATAAGCGCTGATCATTTCTAGGTCAGCAGTGATGACAAAAAGTTGGGAAGCACTGTCTAAGTAACTGGTAAGTAAAATGCTCAGCAGTAACCTAATGTGTTTGAGAAGCATAAAGATTATATCTTTGGTAAACCTTGAAATGTTAATTATGGGTCTGGAATTGTTTTGAAGGCATGGCAGATGAATTCAAAATCTGAGAAGGGTCCCTGTGGGGTGGGCATCCTTTCAGGGCACCACCCCAGTCTAGAAAGTACATTGTTTAGTCCTTTCCTATCAACCTCCCAAGGCAACTCCCAACCTCCCTTGGTAGCCATCCCACTCTGGTTCTATAAATCATTTCACTTCTCGTAAGGCCTCGAGCCAAGTGGCTGTAATGACATATCGAACTTCTGGTCCCTCATGCCCCTGGCTGATTAGATATTCACTAGCTTTTAAAAGGCAAGTCCAAGCTGTTGAGTATCCTTCAAATTTTGGAACCAATTCCCTTGTTAGGGTTTTGTCCTTCTGAGAAACTGAATAGTTGTTGGCACCGGTTCCTTCCTCGTCACACTATTGGCCTCAGTCAGAAAAATTCTTGAGCAATGACTATTCTTTACTGTAGGAAATACTGAGCAATGCTAATATCAAAGCTTCCATTTTGTACATAAAGACATTTTGTCTCAGTTTTAGCAAGCAAAGAATGATGCTCCTTTTTAATATTAAGAGTGAATCTGATTTAATAACACATTTCCCAAACGACATAAATAGAGCCCTTATTTGGACAACAGGATATTGATTGGAAGCTGTCTCTCCCTATAAATGTTCAACTATGAAGACAACAAGATGCTGTGCAAACTTAATGGGAATGCACGGGCAATTTCAGTGCCTCTGCAGAGCCATCAGAATGTTGGCTTTCATTCTGGCCATGCAGTAGTCACCTCTCATTTCACAGAACACTGGAAAATTCCAGAATCAGGTCTGAAGCTCCATCCTTACATCTCATAATTACAAAACTCCCTTTCTCTTGCCAATTCTACAGACAAGGTAAGAGGTGAAGCTGGAGGGAGGAGAAGGTTGCTCACTGCACAGTTGTGCAATCTCTGGTGAATTATAAAAATTCTCTTGGTCGCAGTTTTCCCAGAAACGCTATGAGAAAATGATATATTTTAAATTACTCTAGAGTCTAGAGAAGACAGGAATATGTAAATGTAACATAGTATTCCCCTTACTGTTCAGGTTAAACTAAGTTTGCATTATAACAGCATGGGCTCAGTCACCACACAAATCATTGGCACAGAAATGTCCTGGTGACGTGACAATTTTGCAGATGTATTGTCTTCTCAATCTGCAGCCACAAATATCTGTGAGTCCCTTTTATTTGCCTGTACTGTATCCAAGGCTCTGTAGATACATATTGATAAGACAGAGAAAGTACTGGTTAATCTTGATTTCTTCAAGAATTTCAACTAGGAGATATAAAGTCAGCTTTATGTACTTGATTTACTTTCAGATTCACATTTGTTTCATTATCTGGGCTGGAACCAATACTTATCCTTAAAAACGAAACAAAACACAGTAATAGCAACAACAAAATCCCTGAAGAGATTCATATGATGTTCTGCTAAAAGGAAATGCTACTCAAATAAGTAATAGTTCATTATACCTAATACAAACTAAAATATTTTAGTGAGGTTCAGCTGGTCTATACTGTTAACTAGGATTCAATACTGGTATAGCTTAAAGGAACTGTTTATAAACACTTAGTTTGTCTTGGTTTGTTACCTTACATTGAACCTGTTCAGCAGTTATTAAAACATGAAAAACATTATTGTTCCTGCTGACATTTGTCCAAGAAGTCAAGGAAGGACAGACTGGTGATCAAGCTACCAATGCTTCCCTTACAACTGTCACAAACAAGGCTTTCTTACATAGTAAAAAAAAAAAACAGGCTAAATCATACTTCTGTGTCAACATATTATTGCAAATGTGAATTAGAGAATGACCAGATTTAATGGATAAATACAGTTATTTTTAACTAACTTCTAAAATGATTGGGAACCCTTTGATCACTTCTATTTCCAATAACATTTCACTGATATCATTTTTACAATTAACTTCCTTGACAAATAGATGAAACATAACTTTTGGATTGCCTACAAGATCTACCAAAAGTTCTGAATATTTCACTGTAATTGAAATAATTTTCCTGGCTACCTTTGTCCTCACCATCTCTGATTGGAACTGTAGGTGGGGTGCAGACTTAGCCACATGGTCTCTTCTAACTGAAGTGAACTGATGTAGTGAAGCAGTTAGGAGTTTGGGTTCTGGACTCTGTCAGTATGTTTCATAGTTTCCCCAATTTGCCAGCTACATGACCTCAGGAAAGTAACTTAATCTTTTTAAGCCTGAGTTTATTCATCTAAAAAATGGCTGGGGGGAGGCGGGAGTGGGATAGAGAAGGTCAGTGGGGGAAAAAAGAGGGACATCTGTAATACTTTCAACAATAAAGATATATTAAAAATAAATTAAAAAATGGAGATGATAGCACCTAGCTCAGAAAGATATTGAGAGGATTAAAGGACAATGCAGGTAAAGTGCTTAGTTCATTCATTGTCACACAGTAAGCTGGGGGAAAACATTAGAGGTTAACATTGTGTAGCTATTTTACATATATAATTCAACATTAAATCAGCCATTGACTAATTAGAGGATTCTATTTTCTGTTTGTCTATTTTCTCCAAGGTTAGTGGTATATAGCTATTGTCAGGAGAGTTGGCAAACTGGAGAGGCCATCAAATTAAGAGTGCAAAGATTTTGTGCGTTAATCTTGTAATTAACTAACTGAAACTACAGGGATGGGCAAGAGTAGGTTTACAGTTGTGAGTGCATGAAACTCAAGTTTATTCTTGTATTATTTGTTTATAATTATTGGATTATTATTAACCTACTTTTGCCCACCATTGAATATGCAGGTCATTAATGTCCCTGAGCCTTTGTTCCCTATCTACACAATAGGAAATAACCTACAGGAAGGTTGGTCATGAATATGTAATAAAAAAACCATATGTAAAAGTATTTTTTAAATTGTAGAGCACCTATGATATCTAAGCAATCATTAATGGGTAGGAAATAATGATGAATCAATGATAACTAACAATTATCCAGTGTTCAACATGAGGCAGACACAGTGCTAAGCGCTTTAGACGCATTATCTCCTGTCCCTACGTGTAATCTGATATTATGTAAAGGCAATTTTGCTGATTTTAACCTCTCTTCCTTTACCTTACTATTATTTTTTAAAGCCCAACCCAGTCTATCATAGTTTGGAAAATGCCTTTGACCTTTTGTCATTGTGCTATTATTACCTCTAGCTTTGTAATGGATCATTTTATAATACTACATTAATATGTAAGAAATAGAGCTACAACCACATTTATTGCCTTAATCTTGATGCCTACATTAAGATAAGTTTTTAATAGCTTCTTTGTATGTGAAATGAATACTTTCTTCACTTTTACAATCATTTTATATATCCTTTCCAACTGCAGGAAACTGAAGTGTTTTTAGCTAGCTCAAAGGCTAGACTAACAATTTGCTAAATTGATGGTCAAATTGTATTTTCTGTAGACATAGGATATACACAGTTTCACCATAAAGCAGAGAGGGTTGAGATATGTTTGTTATATTTGTCCTAATGTTATTATAGGACTCTGGGCCACCACCTATACTTATTCACATTGTAATAATTATTTATTTACTAGAGGCCTGGTGCACAAAAATTTGTGCACTCGGGGGGGGGGTCCCTCAGCCCGACCTGTGCCCTCTAGCAGTCTAGGACCCCTCGGGGGATGTCCACCTGCTGGCTTAGGCCCACTCCCTGGGGGATCGGGCCTACGCTGGCAGTCAGACATCCCTCTGGCAGCCCGGGAGCCCTTGGGGGATGTCCACTTGCCAGTGGGGAGCAGGCCTAAGCTGCAGTCGGACATCCTTAGCGCTGCTGAGGAGGCAGGAGAAGCTCCCGCCACCACCGCTGTGCTGGCAGCTGGCAGCCTGGCTTGTGGCTGAGCAGAGCTCCCCCTGTGGCAGAACACTGACCACCAGGGGGCAGCTCCTGCATTGAATGTCTGCCCCCTGGTGGTCAGTGTGTGTCATAGTGACCAGTCATTCCCAGTTGTTCTGCTGTTAGGGTCAATTTGCATATTACCCTTTTATTATATAGGATTGTGACAAATTACTGACATATATGAGTATATTTTTTCTGACAGTTTTAAAGATGAGTACAATTTTTCTAACAAAAATCAGTGTTTTGCAACAATTTTCTAACTGATGACAAGTGTATATTCAAAAGTAAAGCCTACTTCTTAATTTTTAAAGGTACTCATATGGGTTATGTCTTATGGGTTATGTCTATATAAATGTGCATATTTATATAACATATATTTATATATAAAAATATTTATATACTTTGAAGGTTATATTTATAACTATTGGTGACTTAAACATTCAATAATTTAATGCTCATCACTTTTAAGTTTTTTAAAAATTATTTTGAGTGATTTTTTTAAATCATCTGTACTATATTCTGTAAAAAAGGTTATTGATGTTCAGGAAGCTGTGTTTTAGATTTCGCATCTAACTAAGTTATTGATGTAGAGTAGATTAAAGTTAACCTTATGACCAGTCATTACTTTGATAAAATCACTATCAGGATAGCAGATATATGTCCATCCACAGAGGCCCACCTAGCTGATATGTGCAGGCAGAGAACTTCTATCTTTCTATTTTGGCTGCTATATTGGGATCAATGGCAGCCATGATAGTGATATTCGAATATTTCCTGAAAAACAGAGGAGCACTAGGGGCTGATCCTGCCAATTAGGCAAGACCTTTGATTTTCAAAAAAAACACACCACTGTTTTGGCCCCTGTAGATACTTTTAGGTTTTTCTGACAGTCTCAAAATATTAGGCAAAGCTTTACTGAAAATTTTTTAATATACTTTCAAACAGGGGTCTTAGTTATAAAACTTCATTTCTCAGAATTTTGTTGAAGCCAGTGCTTTGGTGTTGGACAAATTCCATTTTAAAGTTTGAAATATAAAGCTCATAAGGAGCTTATTTTTTCCATTTATTGAATCACATTACAATTATCACAAAGTGAATGCCTATTGTCCATAAAATATCAAAAATCTAATTTTTACAAGAAGCTCATGAACAATTGTTGTGGCTAAAGATACTTCTTAACAAATGTTATTTATACACTAGCAATGCATTACCTAATATGAAGGTGAATGGAAGGACCTTGAAACATGTTGTTGGTATTTTAATAGGGATTGCCTTGAATCTATAGATTGCTTTGGGTAGTATAGACCTTTTAATGATGTTAATTTTTCCAATTCATGGTCAGCATCTTAAACAGTAGTCGTCATATATTTGTTTGTATACTGAAAAGAATTATAAAACTAGACACCTCCTCTGATATTTAAAAGCAAAAAATCTAAACTTTTTCATTATAATTTTTAAAATTGCAAGATTTATGCCATTGTAAATTTTTAACTGTTATATCATCCTTTTAAATGTTTGCAATGGAGTCTACATATCTGAGCAATTTGATAGCAAAAATCGTCCACTTAAATATATGAAAACATTATTTTTTAAACTAGAATTTTTAAAATAATTTCTTTTTTCTTAAATTTGTATTTCCTTTTTACTTCCTTTATTGTAATTTAAGTTAATATATTTTTATTTTGAAAATTTAATTGAAAAATTATATATTTAAAGAAATTAATGTGTACTGTAGATCTCTGAAGTGTCTTAAAAAACCTTGTTTTCATTATGTTATTATTAGTATACAATAATAAAAAACATAAATATATTATAGTTTTGATAGATAATTATTAACATTAAGACTCAAATTTGATGGCAAATGCATCAAGAAATAAGATGGGTAATGTTTTTTTCTCAATTAGTTCATGAAAATGTATAGTTAGAATTGACAAGGGGCAATATTAACTCTTCCTTTTTTCCTCCCTTTTTTAAAGAATTAAGAAATAGAACACTTCGTCCACGCAAACAGATGTGACATGGAAGTAGTTTCATTGTAGTGACCTACTCAATTTATTGTATTCCTTCCAAGTTGTATGCACTAAATCACAGTCATTTATCATAAAACTAGGGGCCCAGTGCACGAATTCGTGCACCTTGAAACTGTGGGCTGCAAAGCTGCGGTGGGCACAGGGGCAGGTCTCAGCCCATCCTCCGCGCCCCGGCCCAGCCCCTCCTGCCGCAGCCCCGGTCCCCTGTCTCCCACATGCTGACAGCACCATCCTCACTCGCACCCACTGACAGCGCGGAGTGAATGCGGCTGGCACCAGCAGTGGGTGCGAGTGGGGTTGGCGCAGTCAGTGGGTGCAAGCTGTGGCTGCTGCCCCAATCACCCCTCAGACGCAGCAGGAGGTGGAGAAGCCCTCAGGGCCTGTCGGGGCTGGCAGCCACTGCTCACACCCACTGACAGCGCTGGGTGCTAGCTGCGGGTGTGAGCAGGGCTGGCACCAGCAGTGGGTGTGAGCAGCAGCTCTAGTGCCGTCAGCAGGTGCAAAACAGGGCCATCGCCAGCAGTGAGTGTGAGAGGCAGCTGCCGGCCCCAATTGCCCCTCAGGAGCAGGGAGAGGTGGAGAAGCCCTGAGGGGTGATCGGGGCTGGCAGCTGCCACTCGCACCCACTGACGGCACTGAGTGATCAGGGCTGGCGCCGGGTACCGGCAGCGGGTGTGAGCAGCGGCTCCAGTGCCAGCAGCAGGCGGGAGCAGGGTCGGCGCCGACAGCAGGTGCAAGTACCAGGCAGGACCACGGCGCACAGGAGCAAAGAATTTTCAGTAACCACCAGAGGCTTGCCCCAATGACAGTGACAGGCGCCCCACCTTGGTCTGGCACCCCCACTCACCTGCTCCACCATCCCATCGCTGCTGATGCCCGCCATGTTCCATGCTCTGCTGCCAATGCCCACCATGTTCCAGGAGCGCCTTCTGGTGGTCAGCGCACGTCATAGTGATCGGTTGTTCTGCTATTCGGTCTATTTGCATATTAGCCTTTTATTATCATAAAATACCATTTCTAATCATCTATCACCTTAAAACTTCCTTAGGTCCTCCTTCAATTTAGTTTAAAGCAAAGTATTGGAAACCAGCTAATTGTAAAAGGATTTGTTAGCCATAATTTTTACCCATTCATTAGCATCACTGATTTCTTTTAACAACAGCATTCCCGCTCTATTAATTTGACACCTAGGAAGTGTGTAAGCTCTAGCACTATGAACCACATTAAGGTTGCACATGGATATGACTTTTTTTTCCTAAAGTTGAAAAAGCCTGACTGTGAAAGGAGTAATAGAAAGGGGGAGAGGTGTGTAGATTAATTTTAGGAAAATGCATAGGGAAACAGATGATCTGAGAACTCTTTGAGCCCATGTACCTGCTCAAAACCACCATGTTTCTCCCAAGGTATGTTTATGCCCTTACAAGGACTTGCCTTAAAGTCTGCTGAGATTCTCTAAAACAGACTGGTGCCCATGGGGTGTATAAGAAAAGAACGGTGTCAGACAGCTGTGATATATGGACCAAAGGTGCTCAACCCTGAATCTCCTGTGGGGAGAAGGGACACTCACTCACCTTGCTTGTGAGGTCCTCGAAGTAGGTCAGCCCTAAGACTCGCCATAGCACCCAAGTTGCTCCTCAGGAAGAAAGATTTATCTGAAGCAGCAGAGAGATTGGACTGGCACCCCACAGTCATCAAGGTTTACGGGGAGCTGACTATAAATATTCCAGGCACTGCAGGGTTGGATGACCTGTCATTTCAGTGGCTGCTGGGGGCACCAATCTGTCAGTGTGTTCAGTTGCAGAACAGCCAGATCATTCAAGGGGGATTAAGGAGCTGTTCCTTCTCCGAGACATCAGAAAATCTGACCTGGCATTTAGTTACTCAGTTACTCTGAAGGAAGGCCGCAGCTGACCCAGGGACAGGTGAGTGCTGCAGGGTATCTAGAGCACAGACTGAAAGGTAAAGGGGGGAGGGGGAACCTGAGCAGGGAGGTCTGTGACCTGGGGCTCAATGTGAGGGGAGGCCATGGCAGGCCCCCTGGGGAAGGGGAAGAGGATGCAAGGCCAGCAAGGAGCCTGCAGAGACCTCATATTCTCAGAGCTGTTGTTTGATTTGGGAGAGTGATCAGGCAGGTGGCCTAAGTTCCTGCATCTGTCCTTCAGTGATCTCATACCCAGAGCCCCCAAACGCAGCAGGGGCAGCAGCAGGGGCACGGCTCAGCAGCAGCTGGGTGGCTGGGGCTCAGGTGGCCTGAGGGCGCCTGCCCTGAGCTTCTGAGAAAATCCCCCTGAGAGCTCCAGTCTTTCCCTGGAGGCTTGGGCTCTGCATTGCTTCAGGTCTTTCCTAGCAAGCAGGTCTGTTGCTCACTACAGGAAAGAACAAGTGAGGGGAGGCCATGGCAGGCCCCCTGGGGAAGGGGAAGAGGATGCAAGGCCAGCAAGGAGCCTGCAGAGACCTCATATTCTCAGAGCTGTTGTTTGATTTGGGAGAGTGATCAGGCAGGTGGCCTAAGTTCCTGCATCTGTCCTTCAGTGATCTCATACCCAGAGCCCCCAAACGCAGCAGGGGCAGCAGCAGGGGCACGGCTCAGCAGCAGCTGGGTGGCTGGGGCTCAGGTGGCCTGAGGGCGCCTGCCCTGAGCTTCTGAGAAAATCCCCCTGAGAGCTCCAGTCTTTCCCTGGAGGCTTGGGCTCTGCATTGCTTCAGGTCTTTCCTAGCCTGGGGACTCCTGCTTCCGCAGACAAGCTGGTCTGTTGCTCACTACAGAAAAGAACAAGAGTAAGCTGCTCCTGAGGGCATGGTCAGGAAGGGGAACACAAGTGCATGGACCCCAGAAATGCTAATGAGGGGCCCACAGTGGGACCCTGGACCACCCCAGACTGTGCCTCTATAAGAGAATCAAGCCTCAGGTGGGTGAAGGTTAGGCCGCATTAGGATTGTCATATGTGGGAAGTGTCTTAGGTGTTGTCAAAGTAGAACGGGAGAAAAAGCCCACCTATAAAGACCATCACCTTTGAGGGCTAGATTTTCAAAATATGAATTTGGGGTGGGGGAGGAAACACAAACATTCAGGCCATAGCAACTATGTTTCCTGAGTTCCATCACTACCAATAGCAGGTATTTTTATCTTTTGTTTCTGGACACAGAGCTCCTCCCACTGGACAAGAGACCCTGCGTGTCATGACCCTGGGATGCGATGCCAGGCAGTCTAGGTTCCTGCCAAGAAACACTGCAGGAAATGATTCAAATTCATGTTGTAGAGTAGTTACAGGAAGCCACTGTGCTAGCCACTAGCCACTAGGTTGAAATTGAGGATGTCAAATTCACAAATGCCGAGGGTTCCTGTATTAAATTGTGCATAACAGATACATATTCTGTCAGACCTAAACAAACATTCTCTGTGGATTAGGGACTGTGTTATGCAAATGCCAGTCTTAAAAAAAACAAAAAACATAACTAAGAGTGGTTTATCTCTCATCGTAATTACTTCTTTAGTAATCACAGCTCATATAATTGCTTGTTCCCTAGATACTGGCCGCTTATTTGATGACTACATAATTACTGATTACAAATATAACGGTCTATTATTTCATTATTACTATTATTTTAATCTAGGGAGCATACTTTCCTTCAAGAAATGCAAGACATATTACAAAGCACATCTGAGGTTGAAAAAAAAATACACTCTGTTTAAAAATTCAGTTGTCTGTAAAAAAAAAAAAAAAAAAATTCAATAAAATATATTTTTAAAAAAATTCTTACTAATTTTGTAATCTCTTTGACTTGCATAAGCGCTTTGTTAACACAAATGGAGTCCAGGTATCTGCAGGAATTTGAAGAGAAAACTTAAATCTAAACTATTATATCCCTGCCCTTTCGGAAGAACATCAATTAGTAATTTTGTTATGTGGTTCAAGCTTGGGCTTAGACTGATATTTCACACTATTTTGAGAGGTGAAACAGTCCATTGCCAGCAAGGGTGGGAACATTAAATCACTGAGTTTGCAGTTTTCTTTTATTACACTCTTTGGGGGCATATTGAATGTTTGGAACCTTAGAGAGACCCTTTACTGATGTAAATATGAAACTCTTCCCCCAAAAAACATAAATAATTTAGAAGTTACCAACCATTTTTGATGAGTAATTTCATGCTTTGGTTCCATTAACAACCCCATTGGCCTTTTTGAGCCTAAGAAGTTCACAGGAACTTGGCAATGACCTGACTGTATTAAGGCCTTGGCTGGGCAAAGATGGCAGGGACTTAACGGTCAATTAGCCTCCCTAGGTGTTTTTACTCTCTTCTGGGAAATTTTTACTGTGTATTAATAAGTTAACAGTCTGCAATTTCAACTAAAGCCATGATGCATGTAGTTCTCCACAGAAGTACATATTTTTATCCAGACATTTTTTTGCCTAACCACAGAAAGTGATGGCAAACCCTTCAGAGTCCAGAGTTTTTGCACTCCACATAATGCTTAAATATTTACCACTGGTTCTCAACAAAAAGTTCCATTCTTATTACTCTAGTTATTACACTAATGGGTATGCTAGCCAGAAGGCCTTTCATTAATTTCTGAATTGTCTTACAATTACTAAAAGGTCACTCAAATTGTGGTTATTTTCTGTTTGTGTCCTACAGAAAACCCAGCAGATATCTCAAAAATAGACTCATGAAAGGGAGTACATGTGCATTGGACGTATAAAGGAGACAAGGGAAGAATAAAGCAATAGAAGGTGACCTTTCAACAGGAATTATTGCCTCAATGCCACTAGGTAGGCATGGGATTTCTAAACTCAAACATATCAATACTGGAAACAATTACTCTAGGTCATTTACATAGTGATAGATGGGCTTTGGTGTGAAATGGTTTTGCAAATGAGGCTGCCTCAAGCAGTGAAAACTGAATCCCCATATTTCTCTAACACCTCTTCATCAAGCCAAGCTATTAAAATATAAACTTGCTTTGTGTCACTGCGTAACAATACAATGTCTTGGGGTCGGTGCATATGCAAAAATTATTGCTTTTGGGTTTTTTTATAATTTTAAATGGACTCTCAAGTGGTATAAGATTATAAGATTAAATATACTATAACTAAAAATTGGCATTCACTATTAAATATTAATGTAATTGGTATTTATGCCTTTTCAGAGTTAATTCTACAGTTGCATATTATTACGCTGTCACTAATGATTTAGCCGTAAAAAATGAAAAATGAAAATATTCCTAAGAAGAATGATTTTTATTATCTGAACACAACACATATCCTGATTAGAAGGCAGAAAGGCTAAGGTTAATGCTAGAGAAAATTAGCTTTAAAGACTACAAAAAAGTGATGTTTACCACAGACAGTGCTGAGATCATTACCATCCTTAGTTAACAGGTACCCAAGAGTGAGCCAGTCTGGCACAGACTTACAAGGAATTTGTTTCTTAAAAAGCACCAACGTAGCTGTAGAGACACACAGGACAGATACACGTGAATATGGAAGAGAACTGCAGGAAAATACAGAATTTTTATTGTGAAAAGTCAGTGCTTGTAAGTGTCTAGAAATATGTAAGTAATATTCTGCCAGCAGAGAGCTTCAAGAGACCATGATTCCTACAAACAGGGAAGCCCAAGGGCAAAACAGCACAAATTGTTATCAGTGAGATGTGGCAACAACAAAAACAGATTTTCAATTCTCAAAAATATTTGTGGGGCATCTAGTTTCAGCTGGGGGATGTTGAGAGTGTCGTTCCCACTCTTACAAGAAAAAGACTCGACAAAAGCAAATTAACTTTTCTTAAACCTGTGAGAAAACTGTGGTTGGAGAGCAACCAATGACGATGAACTCTGGGGAAAGAAAACCATCTACAGGGGGCAACAGAACCCAAGTACTTGTTTACCTGGAGCAACACTGCTGGACACCACATGAGCTGGTGAGAGGAGTCAGCTAAAAATATTTTTACCAAATTGCTAAAGACCAAACGTGCGCTGTCAAAAGGGTAAGTCCCTGGAGATGCAGAATAGGAGGACTCACACTCTCTTCCAGGATTCCTCTCCATGAACCGAAATGAAATGCCAGAATGAACCCTGTGATGCCGAATTAGAGTTTAATCTATCAGTATGAACTCATGTTTATTTTAACAGATAGATGATAGATGGCAGATGATAGATAGATAGATAGATAGATAGATAGATAGATAGATAGATATACTGGTAGGTAGATGATAGAGGTAGAAATATAGATAAATGTACATACATGCCTTAGTATATGTACATGTATTTCCTAACTACTAGTATCTAGTGAAAAGGACTAGAACAGTAACCCCAAGTAGCAAACAACACATCTAGTGCCCAGATCTTAGATTCTAAACTGCGTTCTCCGGAAAAAGGAATTGGGTTCCTCGAAGAAACTGTTGATTATGGGGGTAGGGAAAATACTGGATGAGCCTGGAGCCTCTTGCTGTGCTAAAAAGTAAGAATGTGCATAACCACGCCTTCCCCCATAAGTTAATCATGGGCCAATGAAAAAGGCACAGCGGCTAATTGAAAAAAGCTCCCAAAGGCCAAAACTGGAAAAATTTTAGCAATAAAAAAATATAATGGTAGTTCTGCATTCTAACACAAAAAGTAAAATAAATATCCATGCCATGCAAATATAAATAAGTGATCAAATAAATAAACAAATGGGGGAGAAGCCACAAGTCTTCCGTATAGAAGCATTAAAATCAGCAAATGTATAAAAATTAGAGAAACAAAATAAATCACTATTCTATCACTATGGCATTAATTGCTACTGGCAAAAATTCACTGATGAATGCTACAATTACTGAGTGCAACTCTGAGGAACAACAGAATATTTGCATAGTCTTAAAGTACCTCCTTCAAAATATTTACTATTATGGTCATTTTAACATCTATCCACAAATTCTTTGACATTCCTCCCTCCAGGAGGCAGAGCTTAAGTTCCCTTCCCTTGAGAATGGGCTGGACTTAGTGACTTGCTTACAAAGAATATAGTTGGTAAAGGGAAAATGGTAACTTGCAATGGAGGAAAATACCTGGCAATAGTTCGAAAGTATTAAGATTATAAAACTGAAAGAATGACTCCCCAATTCCTTCAGCCACATTGACCCCCCTGAACAATAACAGCACAAGTGATGCCTGGGGAATGAGGTACCTCTTAAGTAAGGTAGGCAGGTAGCTTTCATTGGAGCTATGAAATTTACATATTCATTTTCCTTGCCAAAGACTGATACACTAGCTTCTAATTCATGCTCATTCACGCAAGATGCATTCACACACCACTCCATGCAGCTGTGCCAATCCAGGTACTCTCTGATCGATTAATGGTCAACAAATGCTGAAATATGTGATGCCGTCAATGGTCTTTATAAAATGCTTTTTGTTCGTGAATCTTTTCAACTATCCAAACTAAGATGGTCTAGTTCACTTGAACCAGTATTTAATTCCAATAGAAAGGTTTATAATCCATGTGTTGACATCAATATGTAGCTCATTATGTGTATAATTGTAGTAATATTGTGCTTGAACATCGCTGCACAGAAAGAATGACTTTAATCAAAGTCTTCTAGGAGCCTACTAGATCATTCTAGTTTCTGCTAGAAGGGGAAGAAACTCTTCTATAAAGGCTTCTCAGACATTTCCAATTTTCAGTGAAATGAAAATCTAATTATATTTAAGTTACTTGTAATTTTTATTATAATAAGGATATTAATGGAAATAGCACAAAAGACAAATAAAAAAGGGTAAAGCTGAGAGAATTCTTACTATATTCCATTATACCAGCCACACTTTGCTTTTTATTACAATCCTTTCTGTACTATTGTGGTGCATCCAAGGAGCCCAAACAAAGCTGTATTATTACCTAGGCAACAAAAATAGAGTTGCACATTTTCTGGTTACAAATGTAGAGAATAAATACCCTATTTAGAGTTAGCTATGCCTTTGGCATTTGCCAATCCGAATGCAAAGCTGAAACTTCCATAATCTATTCAAAAAGTTGATTAATACACCATATTTTAAAAAATCAATCATTTTTAGGCTATCGATTATTTTCTAATGATCAGAAGCACAGCACAAAAGCAATTACTTGGTAGAAATCTACAGATGAATCGCAATTTGAAAATGTGAAAGATTACCTGTTTGGGGGCAAAACAATATATCTCTTAATAAAATTGGAGATTTTTAGAACTGAAATTGATTTGGCGAGTCCTTGCATATCAACACTGACCTACAGCAAGCACGCACTCAGGCAGGATAGTGAGTGATGAATAGGTCGAGTGTCTGCCCGGTGATGTGGCTCAGTGGTTGAGCGTTGACCTATGAACCAGGAGGTCAGAGTTCGATTCCCAGTCAGGGCATATGCATGGGTTGCAGGCTAAATCCCTAGTGTGGGGCATGCAGGAGGCAGCTGATCAATGACTCTCTCATCATTGATGTTTCTATCCCTCTTTCCCCCTTACTTCCTCTCTGAAATCAATCAAATCATTTAAAGAAAAAATAGGTTGAGTGGCCTCATGCTCCTGCCACTGAACAGAGCAGTACTTTAACCATCTCAGGAAAATTAGCCTGTTTTAAAGTTTCTAAAGCAGATATTCCAAATACTGTTTGGTTATTGAATTCATGGTTATTATTATTATTGGGATTTTTCCTACTAACAAATTCTAACATTCTATTACTCTACACCAATCTCTGACTCCACAAATTCTCACTCACTCTGCTGCAGAAGCTTACTTCCTCTTGTCTACTTTTTAGAGGAAAAAAAACCCCCACAGGTTCTCACACCCCTATTAACCCAGTGCTCAGATAAATCCACTTTGCCTCACCACATTCCATTAACAAAAGGAAAAAACAACAATAACATATTCTGAATTCTTAGAAGAGTAAGATTGGATTATTCTGCGAGGAAAGCTGAGGCAGTTGGAGCCACGGTAATACCCAATATCCTGATCAAGAGTGAGCAGTTGGAATGGCTATTTTCATATTTGTAAACCAAGAACTGTTAGAGATGACATAGTTATCCAGGGTTTTGTGTTTCCTAGTCTTCATGCTGTATATGAGGAAATGAAGATCAAAAGAAGTATTGATTTTTCTAAGGTCACCTGACTAGTAGTGTCCAACCGGGGCTAGAAACCAGGTTTTCTGATGGTCAGCAAGGCTCTGTCCTTTCCCACAGTACACATACCTGGATAAGATATTTTACCAGGAGAAGACCTGATGGAATGGTAGAAACCCTCGGCTGGCTAGGGTCAGCAGATATGCTTTAGTAATAATTATCAAACTGAGAACACTTTAAAGTATGACAGGCATCCACTAAGTGCTTGATGTTCAATATCATTTCTAACCTTCACAACAATTTAATGAATTAGGTGATATCACCATTTCCGTTTTGCAAATGAGGACACTGAGGCATTGAGTTTAAGTTGTTAGCTCAACATCACATAGTAATTGGCATAGCTTGTCCTTGAAATTCACCTAACTAGATCATTTAACGTTTCTCAGCTATTACTCAGTCAAGACAACAAAGGGATGGAACTCTTAGGCCACATAGTTTATGAAATAAATGAAAGGAATAACCTCTGCTTTGCTGAAATTTTCCTAAAGGGCCTCCAATAATTCTTATCTCTATACCCCTTATATACCCACTACCACAAGAATGTGTTAAAATCAGACAGCAATGCAGAAATTGATGACAGTGAGATCTGCTTTAATCCTATATAATAAAAGGCTAATATGCACATCAACCAAATGGTGGAACAACCAGTCGCTATGATGCATACTGACCACCAGGGGGCAGACGCTCAATGCAGGAGCTTCCCCCTGGTGGTCAGTGCGCTTTCACAGGGGGAGTTCTGCTCAGCCAGAAGCCCTGAGCTGGGCTCACAGCTGGCAAGCGCAGCAGCGGTGGCAGGAGCCTCTCCTGCCTCTGCAGCAGAGCTAAGGATGTCTGACTGCTGGCTTAGGCCCGCTCCCCCTAAGCCAGCAGTCAGACATCCCCCAAGGACTCCTGGACTGTGAGAGGGCACAGGCCGGGCTGAGGGACCCCCACGAGTGCACAAATTTTGTGCACCGGGCCTCTAGTCCTTGATAAGACAAATTCCAGAGGCCCTCTATAGGGCAGTGTGTGTCTGTGGGTGAGCCAATGCTGGTCGTTGGCTGCCTATGTAGCTCTGGCCAGTGGGCTAAGGGGAAGGAACTAGAGTTGAACAGGGAATCTGTGGACATCACTTTTTAAAAAAAAAAATCTGCTTTTGCCCTAACCAGCTTGGCTCAGTGGATAGAGCATCAGTCTATGGACTGAAGGGTCCCAGGTTCGATTCCGGTCAAGGACATGTACCTTGGTAGCAGGCATATCCCCAGTAGGGGGTGTGCAGGAGGCACTGATCGCTGTTTCTCTCTCACCATGTTTCTAACTCTCTATTCCTCTCCCTTCCTCTCTGTAAAAAATCAATAAAATATATTTTTTTAAAAATCTGCTTTCAAGAGATAAAGAACAATATGAGAAATGCAAAACAAATCAGAACCATCTTAAAGTTCACAGCAGCCACGCTATGAAACCAAACCTTCTTGGAAAGACGCAATGTGACATTTATAACTTCAGAACAATGACATCTCTTCAGATGGTGTCAGTGAATGCTATGTGTAAGGAATGACAAAGAGGACATATCCTTTCCCACAGGAGGAAAAGCTTCCAGGACTCATAGACCAGCTCACTGAGACCCTCAGAGCTAACTCAAGTCGGGGAGAATACCTTTCAAAGCTAATAGGAGTGTAGGCATGAGGAGCATGTCTAGTAAAAAGGAGATTCAGAGGGGGGCACAGATCCTCTGCTGATATTCTTGTACTCTGCCACTCCCAGTTTCTCCCTGAAAAATTGGCTATGTTTGAATTGAGATGGCCCTTGGGTGGGAGCCCAACATGTAACCGTGATTAGGTATCCTTACAAATATAAGGGTCAATCAAGGAGAAGTATATTGTGTTATATAGTTAAAAAGGGTACACCACTGACGTTTATGCATTTAACACTTCTGCATGTACTTATTTGAAAATTATTATTAGGTAATTACATCTGTTATTTTGTAATTTGTCGGTGCACAAATTTGCCTTGTGCACAGTGAGATCAATGTTGGCGTGGAGAAGTGAGTTTGCCAGGGAGTGAGATAACTGATCCACCTTTCCAAGGCTCAACACATCACCCTCATCCTTGGCATATGATGCCAGTGAAATCATCAGACTATCATTTACTTGCAAAAATAGAAAAGAAGAAAGAAAACGGCCATCCAATGGGAGAAATTTTTAATAAATGTGAAAAGTATACCAAGGTGTGCCATGAGGCTTATGAACAAGAAACAGGATTCTCGACAGAAATAGGTCAGATCAAAATCAGAAGCTAGGCCACATTTGAAAATTTAGACATTTACAAAGGTGCAGAGAGAAAACCCTTGTGAATGCCTGGTGCCTACCAAAAATGGAATAGATTGCTTTCAGAGAGCATGGCTTCCTGCAGTGCTCCCAACCCTGACACACAATAAGAATGAACTGGGAGGCTTTCCCACATACACACATGCACACGCTCTCACACACCAGCCCCCAGCCCACGCGTGGAGTCTCTGATGATGGAGTAGGGGGCTCTGCCTTTAGATGTCTCTGCTAGAGGCAGAGGCTGAGCACAGGATGCAGAGATGGGTTCATTTTGAACCCTTTGGGTCATGAGGGGACCTAACCTATGTTGTGATGTTAATCCCTAAATCAGGATGCTATATTTATAGACTATATACTTCTGAGCTCCTTGAAAAATGATGAAATGTAAGTTTTATTTATATTGGTTGCTGTGCACAATTTGTTCTTTTGTTCTGTCGATGCAGATCTGCATTTTGTCACGGACCACCTGCATCCTCTGTGATCTACTTTATTAGGTAACTTAGAGGATGTGTGCTTATCTCGAGCTTTAGAAGGGAGTTTCAACTTCATATCTATCGAGCACAGACAGAAAAAAATCTCACATTTCTATGTATGTTAGAAATTCCATTCTATAGAGTGTGAAGTGCCTATTAAGTGACTTAACTTATTTCCCCTAAGTACAGTAACTAGTAGAAAGGGATCCTACACCCTCATGCATCTAAATATGCACCTTCCCTAAAACTTATGGACCAGTCACATAATTGATACATGTTTCTTTTCTTTATTTACTATTTGTTTTAAATATTTTTATACATTGGTATATTCTTTTTCATTTATAAGTGAGTCAAAGGTAGATCACTTTTTATAAAGAGAACCTAAAATAAAGCTCATCAAGAATAGTGTGTTATTTCTAATTTGACGCTGGTGATGTTCTTTGCTGCCTCTATCTGCATGACATAGGTCTAGCTATTAGGAAAGCTGAAATTCTGAATAGGATACTTTCTTCATGGACCTAGTGTCCTGACAGAACTCTGAACATGGTAAAGAGCTTATGGAAGACTTCTTGAGCCACTGAATAACAAAGCACAAATCTTGATTATTTCAGCAGGAAGCTTTAATTATCAAACTGGACATTCAAAAAATTAATCAACATTCATTGGTCAAGTAGTTGTAGCTCTTAACTATGATTCCAGACCTTTAGAAAGCAAGACCTTATATTATTCTTATATTATTTATAATCTACTTACATTTACTACATAGCAACCAAAATGTTGGATAGCAAACTGCTTTTGACAAAGCCAATTTTTACTACAGTTTTGTGCTATAAAACCTAAACTTCTCATTAAAATGTCTTGAAAGCCTCTTCAACCATCAGGTGAAAATTTGGCTTTAAAATCTAATTATTCACCATCTCCTGGGTTTCCTGAAAAATCTTATGTACATGATAATAATGTTCAAAATGCTATCTTTGGGTATATTCGGCACCAGATGTAACAGCATTTTATCCCTTGTTATTTTTGAAGTATATTATTTAACATCAATGTGTTTGTGCATACAAAATCCTGGTCTACTGAGAAAATTACCTCCTTCCAGATTACCACTGAGAGATATATTGTCTTGGTCACATCTCCCTGATTGTCTTCTCATCTGGGGAGGAACTTAAGTCTCGGAATGGGGTTGTGGAGAACAACCTCAGATAAAGAGGCCAGGACGTGAGGTAGTTGATGGGGACAATCCCAGAGGCCACGTCTGTGGAAGATGTTTCTGGCCCTGCCGAAGGAGCTCCATTTCAAACCTTGCAGGGGATAAACCACCCCTGAATTATCTTTAACTGCTGTGGGATTATCCTGTCAATGGGGAGAGACTAGTGACATTTACTACTTCAAACATCTGATAATCAGTTGAAAGAGGTCAACGCCCCAAGCCATCCGACCTTTACCTATGTGCTGCCTAACATGTATGACAAGGAGCCATTCAGTCATGGATGGAGGGGAATAGAAATGAACATAAACCCACACACAGCATGGTTGCTTTATCTTTTTCTGGAAAACAACAACAAAAACAAACAAACAAATAAACAAACAAACAACAACGTTCAATTAGATATTCAGCAAGCATTACTAAATGTTGTACACCAAGCACTGTGCAACGCACTGGACACTGAAAAACTATAGAAGGTGTGGTTTTCATTCTTTTGCTAGAGCGCAAGCAATAAATACCCTTTTGTTCTTTGGAAGGAGTTCAATGCAGGATGCAAAGAGACTGGCTCTACCCTTCTTTAAGGCGGATGTGAGATCCATTTATGCTGTTTATGCTGTTAATAAAAATTGACCTCTAAAAGCCTGGAGATTTGGCATCTTATGATGAAGAGTTTATGCAAGAAATCCAGAAGACAATTTTTCAGACCTTTTTCTGACATAAAAACTGAAAACTGTCATTGGATTAAACATCCTCATCTTAATTGGTGGTATTACCTCACACGCCACGCATGTCTGGGCAAAGCTATTGTGCCGGCCCTATAACCATCCATTGGTTCAACAAGCATTGTTTCTACAATGTGCCTGGCCCTGTGCTAGGCAATAGGTTGCAGAGATGAGGGAACTGGAATAAAAAGCAGTTCCTCCATGAGGACACCAGAAAGAGTGTTGGAAGAACTGGGGAGAAGGGAGGGCAGTCCAAGAAGAGAGGGCAGCATAATTAAAGGCATAAAGCATGAAACAATGTCATGTTTTAAAGCCATACATACTTCTATATTGATGGGGCATGGCATATAAGACAATGGAGGAAGGGGCATATTTCGACATTAGGCTAGAGAAGTAAGGAGGGGTCGGTCATACTAATAGTAACAGCAACATTGTGCCCATGTGACAGGCCGGGAATTGATGTTGGTGTGCAGCGTTAACCCATCTAATTCTCACCACACTGCTGGAGGGACACTGCCAGCGGAGAGCACTGGGGAAGCAGAGCAGGACACTGCAGTGGTTGAGCATCTATCTGTGGTACCTCAAGGCCGAAGGTCTGGTACATTGTGACGGGAGCACCCACAGTAATCCAGCTGCAAACGGTGTGGAAGCAACACTGACAGCTTCCCTGATGCCATGATGAAGGCGTGCCTTTCACAGTCAGAGGAAAACAATCACACTGTACTGGGAAACCAAACCAACCAAAAATCAATCAAACAACAAACATGGGGTCAACACATCTAGCTCCAGCTCCCCAAGTAAATGAAACCTTGAACGGTTTCCATAAATTGCTGATAGCTGAAGAGAAGCCATTTAATCCCTGGCTTTTCCATTGCTGATGCCTGAAAATGTGTCACAGACTTTGTGGATATGCTAATCATGTGAGAAAATGCCTGTTTTTTTTCTTTATGAACAGACTAACTGTAAACTTGATAAATTTGGTAACACTGTATGTGTGTTTTAAATACCTGTGCTATTTTAAATTCGGTTTGCTCCCTTGCATTCCCACACAAGTTAGATGCTTTCTTTTTCTAAGTCTTTCGACTCTGAGTTGTTTTATTTTTTAGTGTAAAAGAGGGGACATTTTAAAAGTTTTATATATATTTATATGTGTGTGTATGTGTGTGCATACGTCAATTTTATTTTTATTAAAGAACATGAAAAAATGCATAATATAAAATTCATTGCCCGCTTGCAGCAAAGGAGCAACTTTTGGGTGGGGCAAGTGCAAGAGTAAGATTTTTCACATGTGTTTGATTTTTAAACCATGGAAATATATTACCTATTTTAAATACAGTAAAATTCTAAAATCCTATAAGGTTACATACCATTATTATTTCCATTTTTAGAGATGAGAAAGCTGAGGCAGAGAAAAAGTGAGGAACTGTTGAAAGCCCTTATCCTGTACATGAAGGAAACTATCAAAGAATTTTAATGACTGGACATGTGCATTTTACAAGATCTCTGTTGGGACAGAGGGAAGAACAGAATGGCAGAGCTGGACATGGAGGCGAGGGGAGCCAGGAGGCAACGGCAGTAGTTCAGGTGAGGGATGGTGAGGGTCTGCTCTCAGGAAGTCCCGGGAATGGAGCTCAGGGATATTAGAAGGAGACATAAACTGAACCTGTTACCCAATTGGCAGGTGAAGCAACGGAAGAATGTGGTGCAAGTCATGGTCTGTAGCTTAAAGTCAATGGATTACAATGTTCCCAACTGAGATGGGGGAAGGAAAAAAAAACCATGAAATTCAGGTGGAGATCTCATAGATACAGAGGGGAGTAGTTTAGGGGACTGGGTGAAAAAGATGAAAGGATTGAGAAGTACGAATTGGTGGTTACAAAATAGTCACGGGGATTTAAAGTACAGCATAGGCAATATAGTCAATACGTGGATGGAGCTGGTGGGTACTGGAAATATCAGGGGGAATGCTTTAGAAATTATATGATTGTCAACCACCATGCTGTATACCTGAAAGTACATAAAAGTAATATTAAATATAACCTGTAATTGAACAATAAAAAATAAGAGATATGCACTAAGTGTGTGTGTGTGTGTGTGTGTGTGTGTGTGTGTCTATATTTTTTTTTCAGTCAGACTAGGCAACTGTGCAGTGGTGCAAGTCAGAGCTGGAAAAAAAGAATAGGGAGACTTAACATGATGACTAGGTAAAATGTCAGTGACCCTGATAAGTAGGTAAAAGGACACAATAAATCTGTGAAGTAAGACCTATGTTGTCCCATTTTGTAGGTAGACTCATGAAGACGCTGGGCTTTTTAAGAGACTTTCAAAGGGTGTGTGGCTAAGTATGAGATGTGGGATTCAAACCCAGGTTTCTCAGCCACAAGCCCCATTTTCTTCCCTTCTTCCCACTCTGCCTTCCTTCAGATGTTGTGACAGATGCTTGTAAGAACGCATTTTCTATCAAATGCCTCACAAATAAAATTTTGCATTATCACTTCATAAACGTTCTTTATTCAGAATTGCATTTTTATTTTTCTGTCATAAATACTGAAAATCATCTTCATTATTCCCTGAGCTCTTTTTACCGCATAGTGTATAGATATACATCTAAGTATTTAGATCCATTTTCCGCCCTTCTGAAGTAAATATACTATTTTCAGTAAATATGAATTTCTAGGAAGTATATAATAATGTGGTACCAAAAAGTACCACAGAAGAATTGACTGATTATTGGATAACAGTGCCAGGAGGCAGAAAGGTGACTGCTTAGGAAGGAAGGGTTGACAAGACACTTGGCCTCTCTGACCCTAGGTTTTCTCATCTGTAAACT
This sequence comes from Myotis lucifugus, assembly GCF_000147115.1. Classification (NCBI taxonomy): domain Eukaryota; kingdom Metazoa; phylum Chordata; class Mammalia; order Chiroptera; family Vespertilionidae; genus Myotis; species Myotis lucifugus. Next base: position 10,738,052 of record NW_005871065.1, on the reverse strand, counting down.
GTGGAATAATAATATCTACCTTATACACTTGTGAAGAGATTGTATGGAAAAAAAAGAAAAGAAGGAGGTGTTGAGAGACTTTGACCTTCTGCGGGCTGACAGGGAAACTATGAGCTCGTGTGTCACCCTTTGCCAGATACCATGCACTTGCTAATACCCAGAAAGTCAGACTGTGGGGGGAAACACTGCTACCCCGAGTGCCCTGTTTCCTGTTGACTGTCTGCACAGAACCCCTGATCATGGTCTCTTTGCCTTCCGGATTCAAATGAGTGCCACCAGCAGATATGGAAGATGATTAATGCATGTGTCTCTAGTAATTTCTTATTGCTACTGCAACAAACTGCACACATTTAGTGGCTTAAAACAACATAACTTTATTTTCTTACAGATCTATGGGCCAGAAGTCTGAAACAGGCCTCCCTGGACTCAAATCAAGGTGGCGGCAGGGCTGTGTTCCTTCTGGAGGCTCTAGGGGAGATTGTTTTCTGGTCTTTGCCAGCTTTTTGAGGCCACCCACCTTCCTTGACTCATGGTCCCACCTCTTCATCTTCAAAGCCAGCTACCCTGAATCTCTCTGGTCCTTGTCTGTGTCACATCTCCCTCTTCTGCTTCTAATCATTCTGTGATTATACTGTGTGCACCTGGATACTCTAGAATAATCACCCTACTTTAACGTCAGCTGACGACATCATTGGGCGGCCATTATTCTGCTTAGCACGGCATCCTACATACCTGATTAGTTCATCATTTCTAATCCATCAGTGGTATGTTTGGAATATGCTGTAAACTTTTGTTGAAGTAAGTAAATATGAAGAATATGAATATGTGTTTAGAGGAGGACCACTACTGCCTGTTTTGTTACAATATAACATGATAAGTTACTTTCATAACTCAGCATACATGACAGATTATAAAATGGCAGATAAATAAAAGCTAAACTAGGGGCAAGTAGATATTAGCTCACACTGATTATTCTTACAAGGATCAATATTGGTTTAGTAAGAGAGTAAGAACTCCTTACATCCAATGTCCCCTCTTTATTTGGGATTTATTTGCTATATATATAGATCATTATCCAAGATCCCAAACTTAATTTCTGACTAATAGATATTTCCATTGTGGCTATACAATGTTGCCTTTATTTAATTCAGGAAACAACTTAATATCATTTTATCTGAGATCAGTAAAGTTTAGCTTGATGGAAAAGGGAAAACAATGAATAATTTTGCACACTAGTATTTCTGAGGACACAGTAGGGAGGATGCCTCAGTCTTGAGTGCCCCTTCAGTCATTATGTTTTGTGAAAGGACCAACCCTGATGCTGGCTTCTTATCCACCTGGTATTATGTAGGAATGGGACATAAGACACAGAGGGCCTTGAGAAAGCAACAAGTCAGTGCCCCTGTGTAACCCTAAACTGAAGAGTTTCATATTGGCTTTGGCGTTTACTGTTCAAATTCAATCTTCGCAAAGAGATGAAACCACCGATGAGCATTACTGCCATTTTACCTGCCCTCCCGCTTCTTCCTTGCAACTTAGGTCCAGACAGGCTGATTAGAAACCACCACTGGCAGAAAGGCTCAAAGAGCTGCAGAGCCTTTCCAGGGCCAGGGTCATGGGAAACAAGATGAGTTTTAGCTTTTGAACTGTACATAAGACATTAGCGAATGCACCAGGTACAATAACTCTGAAGCGTGTATTTCAAAAAGCACATGTTAAAAACCTGACTCTTACTCTTCAGAATTCAAAATGCAACATGTGTCTTGAAAGAATAAAAACTGGATCAAAAATAGTTTTAAAGGAACATGACTTGAAAAGCTGCACTTGTTTCTGAAATGCTCATTAGGAAGCAGTCCATCAAATGTGAAGTGGATTTTCCGTAGGCCTGCAGTCTGCTAACCCTGTTCCACAGGACCAGAGTCATTCAGTTAAATAGATCCAAACAGACCAGTAGACTCACAGAATTCAGTGTATATACTCCAGACGTAATTGCCATGTCCTGATTTGTAAAACAAAGGTAAAAGTCTTGGAATTTCTTACTTACATAAATGAAGACAGTATAACACCAATGAAACGCTGAGAATGTGGTTTGGGAAGTCTCCAAAAATATAAGAATGATCTGAATGGGTTTTTACCATAATTTTAATAGAAGATACACTGAATAGAGCAAACAAAGACACAGGGTGTGTAGACAACAGGGCATCTGTTCTTCTCACAGTGAGGATCAGTGCCATTCATTTTAATTACCTCAGAGCAATATTTCCAGATTGATTTTTCTGACTCTACAAAATAAAGCACAGGAAAGAGGGAAAGCTTGCAAAAGTGGGAAAATGGATGCATTTAAAAACTATTATAAAGTAATAACCCAGCAGCTTCTCATGTAATTTAGAATGCAACAAAACAGGATGAAGAATTCGATATGTCACTCATCTCCCACTTCCCAATTTAAAACATTTATCCTTTCCTCTGTATCCTGGATGAAAAACAACATCACAAAGCAAAAAAGTAATGAAAACAACTCAGATCCGTTCCGGCCAGTTTACCAGTTCTAGCCCAGTCTAAGCTTCCTTAAAATTGGCAAAAACTTTAAACTTCTACCCTTGCCTTCTTACAATCTGTTCTCAACACTTAGTCTAAATGATCCCTTTAAAATGTAAATCTGATCATGACCGCTCAAAACCCTCTAATGCAGTGGTTCTCAACCTTCCTAATACCGCGACCCTTTAATAAAGTTCCTCATGTTGTGGTGACCCCCAACCATAAAATTATTTTCGTTGCTACTTCATAACTGTAATTTTGCTAGTTATGAATCATAATGTAAATATCTGATATGCAGGATGTATTTTCATTGTTACAAATTGAACATAATTAAAGCATAGTGATTAATCACAAAAACAATATGAAATTATATATGTGTTTTCCAATGGTCTTAGGCGACTCCTGTGAAAGGGTCGTTCGACACCCAAAGGGGTCGCGACCCACAGGTTGAGAACCGCTGCTCTAATGTCTCCATTCCTCACTCAAAGCAAAAGACCATCTTTGCTCAAGTCCAAGAGATGGTACTGGATTCGAACCCCTTTATTCAGGCATAAATAGGCAGAGACTTGGTTATTTGTTTTTGTACCTGTATCCACAAAGCAGGGATACTATTGGACATATAGTAGGTACTTAAGACATGTTTTAAATTTAATAAATGAAACATTTATCTGTAAATGCTCTGGCTAGATGCCTGCTCCAATGCCAACTAGCCAGTGCCCTCATGCTCCATCGGCAGCATGACAGTGCTGAGACTTCTCTATAGATTGAGGGTGCAGTGTCCCTAAGTATTGCCTCAATGCCATATGTCACGGCAAAAGAAAATGATAACTTCTCTGGTTAAACAGAACAGTTGGGTTGATTGATTATTGCCAAAGCAACAGTTATTGGACCACAGTTTGGGCAACACTAACACCATTACTTCCTCCTTCCCCAACTCATTTGCTTGATAGAGACAGCTAACCCCACCGACTTTGTAGCACATACAATGGTTTTCTTGTTCCCCATTAATTTTGTTCAAAGTTGTGCCCAAAGTCATTTCTGAATAGATCACATTTGACCCTGAGTGGGAAAGATATACAAAGAGCAAAAGTAAAAAGTATCCCCACTCATTTTATTTGCACTTTGGTTATTTTCTCTCAGGACATATAAGCATTGACATCCTATTTTTCCAAAAGTTTCTTTGATTCTCAACTACCTTTTAGATGAAGAGATAAAGATTAAAGTCACTTTGATTTTAAAATACCTCTTTGCTGAGATTGTTTATGACACCAAAATTAATTATAGAAATTTAGAATTTAGCAAAGGTTTTATAGATTATTTTCAGATTTTTTTTAAAAAAACATACTTCATGATATTTGCAAGTTTAGTACTTCCAAAGTTTTATAGAAAACTACTGGGGCAAATGAGTTGCGGGGAGAGGGGGAGCAATGGGGAGATAAGGACACATATGTAATACCTTAATCAATAAAGAACAAAAATATCTTATTGCTGGGACTGATGATTAATGTTTTATAACATCGAGAAAATTAAAAATATGTAATTGTCATGAATACTAATGGTGCATAATATGTATGAAGGTCATTACATGGTCAAGGAAAGACCTTAAAATAGCTGGCATTTTGATTAGCCCTGATTCCTCTTTTGTCTTCCTGTACATGAATTCATTAATACACCTCTAAGATGTCATTAGTCTCACAATGAGAGGTTCTTAGAAATCAGCACTCTAATTTTAAATAAAGACCAGTTAAGCAACTTTGTCTCTTCATCCAAAAAGGAACTTTTGGGGAAAAACAAGAATATTGAATTTTCATGGTCTCACCTTCTATGGGACCTGACCATCCTTCTTCCTCTGTGCTACAAAGCCATAATTTTACAGATTTTGCCTTCTGCCAAAAAATGATCACCCTGCCTCCATGTGAATTCAAAGAACTGATCCTAAACAATCAGTCCTGAAGGACAATGGAGAGGTAAGAGCGAGTCGGGAAATTGTCTCCCAGAATTGAAAAGCAGAATACACCACTTTTTAATACAAAAAAAAATGGCACTTATTTTCAACTTGAGCACTGAGGAGTATATACCAACTTTTGTGGTTCTCAACCTTCCTAATGCCGCGACCCTTTAATACAGTTCCTCATGTTGTGGTGACCCCCAACCATAAAATTATTTTCGTTGCTACTTCATAACTGTAATTTTGCTACTGTTATGAATCGTAATGTAAATATCTGATATGCAGGATGTACTTTCAGGGGTCGCGACCCACAGGTTGAGAACCGCTGTTAGGAGGATTAGGATAAAACACAAAATAATTTTAAAGATTGGTAATGTTGCTTATACATGGATCAGATTTGACTTGGTCTTATTCTCTTGCTTTCCCTTTCTCTGTAATCCTATAAATTAAAAGGGTAATATGCAAATTGACCCTAATGGCAGAACGACTGGTCGCTATGATGCACACTGACCACCAGGGGGCAGACGCCTAACACAGGAGCTGCCCCCTGGTGATCAGTGAGCTCCCACAGGGGGAGCTCCGCTCAGTTCCAAGCCAGGCTGAAGGTTGCAAGCGCAGCAGAGGGGCGGGAGCCTCTCCTGCCTCCTCGGCAGCACTAAGAATGTCCAACTGACAGCTTAGGCCCACTCCCCGGATTAGTTGGACATCATCTGAGGGCTCCCAGGCTGCCAGAGGGATGTCTGACTGCCAGCTTAAGTCAGCAGGTGGACATCCTCCAAGGGATCCCGAACTGTGAGAGGGCGCAGGCCGGGCTGATGGGACCCCCCTCCCCCCGACTCCACCCCCAGCCCAAGTGCATGCATTTTCGTGCACCGGGCCTCTAGTCTTTAAATAAAAATGTGTGTTAGAAGATCACACATGCTCTCCTTTCCCCTTTCTTCTGGCCCAGCCATCGCGGGGGCTGGTCCTGTGGGTATCTGTTTTGCCCATATGACTACCTAAACAGTTCCTGAAGACTAGTATGTTCAGGACATTGTAGCTGTGGAGAATACCCAGATGAAAAGCTTTCATCTCTGTCCTCAAGGTACTTATATTTTACTTTTTACCTCTGTCCTCAAGGTACTTATAATTTACTTTTCACAAAATGTTAGCTTGTTCAAGGCTAAATCTCTGAACATATGGGAGTTATTTCTGTTCAAGGGGCATTTCCCCCGCCATGCAGCAATGGCTGAAAGCATCCTGCCCACCAGCAGAGGGGAAGAGTTTGGGCAGAAGAGAGATGAAGAAAGAGGGGTAGGTCCCAATGCCTATGGAATGCAGGAAGAGCACTGAGGAGCAGTGGGGACTGGGGAGGACGCCTGTGTGCCTACCAGGGATGCTTAGTGTTCAGTATGAGCTCCTATGGAGCTGGGTCATAGAAGAGAATGGAGGGCTTGACGTGGGTCACAGAAAAGGGCAAAGTAGTGTGTGAAGTGTGTGTACCTATGCCCGCAATCACACTCAAATATGCATGCACGCAGTAGTGAGCTGGACACTTCTTAGTTGACTTTCTCACTCTATTTTAAAGAGCATTTATATAGTATTTATAATAATGCTAATTACTTAAAAGGATTACTTGAGTTATGGAATCAGAAGACACAGAATCTATAGGGATAAATTAAGAATATTTAGAATTATACTAGTACGTTGACGTGAAATTCTATTTGGACCTGTGCAGGTCACATACAAAACCTGAGCTGTCCCTTTGCCATTTACTTGCTCCTGTATTTCCCCCCTCAGGGCCACAAGATCTCCACTGTGTAGACCTGAAGCCTCTACTTAAACACAACCCATTTTAATGGATCTGAATGTCACTGACACTTAAATGCAAAGCATTATACATTATATGTTTGTATAATATGTATATCATACTACTTTAGAGTACTCTATTTTTTTTAATTCTTCAAAGCTACATATTATTAAGTCCAGATATTCTGCCGAGTTTAGCTCAGAATAACCATTTCATATGGACAGAGATAATATAGTTTTATTACTAGGAAAAAAACCTGTTAGTGTAGATTTTAGACTGGTAGTTAGAATATTAACAGGGCACAAGTAGACCAATTTCACATAGTAATGCCCTAAACTGTACTCTTGAGACTCATTGATGAATGTGCTTTTGTACATCTAACTTGCTTCCAAGGAGGGACTTCGGGTGGTAGTGGAAAGAATGATGATTCTGGAATCAGACTCAGGTTTGAATATTAGCTTTGAAAATAATGACCATAACAATAATATTGTTTATTCAGTGATTTCTATGCACCAATATTTGAGTAGCACATTTATAGACATTGTCTTATTTAATCCTACATTTTTATAACAAAGGTAGTATCAGTCTTTGCTCAAAAGGTATCTTTTCATAGTATTAAAATTGTGTGCTCCCCTAAACCTCCTCATACTCCTCTCTTCTTTCTGTTAAAGCATATACTTCCTTATAACATAAAATATGTGTTTGTGTCTATCTATTTATCATCTAATTTTGTTTATTATTTGTCTTTTCTCTTCCCCATTAGAATACATACTCTATGAGGGCAGGGATCTTTGTTTTGTTCACTGATAAATCTCCAGTGCTTTGAAGTGTATGGTATATAGTAGACACTTAATACATGTTCATGGACCAATAATGTTTTGAGGTATATATGTTTTTTTCATATTTTAGAAGGATAAGCATAATATTAAGAGTTGAAATAATGTTCTAAGTTACTAAAAGAGAACACATTTCATCTTGCCTTCTTTAAATGACACTGCATTCCTGTATCATTATTTCTTTAAATCAAAGAGAAAACAATACCTTCAATGCAAGAAATGTTACTACAAAAGTTATATACTTGTATTGTTCTCTAAGTAAACTACCATGTCTATTCATAAACATCCCCAAGAAGTGATTTTAGAGCTATATAGACCAAGGCAGGAAAGTACATTATAAGCGTTAGTTTAGCTCAGAATTTAGCTGTCAAAGCTAAAGCATGTAAAGCAATACAGCAGTGATGGCGAACCTTCTGAGCTCGGCGTGTCAGCGTTTTGAAAAACCCTAACTTAACTCTGGTGCCGTGTCACATATAGAAATTTTTTGATATTTGCAACCATAGTAAAACAAAGACTTATATTTTTTATATTTATTTTATATATTTAAATGCCATTTAACAAAGAAAAATCAACCAAAAAAATGAGTTCGCGTGTCACCTCTGACACGCGTGTCATAGGTTCGCCATCACGGCAATACAGGGGTCGGCAAAAGTAGGTCTACAGTTGTTAGTATGTGAAGAGGAGTTTATTCTTATATTATTTATTTATTTATTTATTTATTATTGTATTATTAATACAACTGCAAACCTACTTTTGCCCACCCTTGTATATTCTAGCTACTCTAGTAAACAAAGTTGAACACAAATCTTCCACATAATGGTTATATGAGTTATTATAATGCCATACAACTGCATATTGAACAGACATTGAAAATATTTACTAAAGAGCTTATAAAATTAAAGAAATGCATATTATGATAAGTGAAAAATACAAGGACGCAAAGCACTATGCCCAGTGAGATCAGAATCATCCAAAAAATGCAGAGGAAGAGAGAGAGAGAGAGAGAGAGAGAGAGAGAGAGAGAGAGAGAGAGGGAGGGAGAGAGAATTTGGCTTTATGTACTTTTCTTTATTCTTAAATTTGCCAATAATAAGTGTACAATAAATTTAAAATAGGAAAGAGGTATATTTTAGGTTTTTAAAAAATAGGAAAGAGGTATATTTTAGGTTTTTAAAAAATATTTCTCTAAATTTGATGTGACTTTCATGCCATTTACAGGCAATTTAACAATGTTCCTTCCTCTCATGCAGCCAACAGCTAAGCATTCTCAGCAGCCTCTTGCATAAGCACTTACAGAAAGGGTAATCGGAAGGGTCATTTCTGGGACTCTGGTGCTCTCTGTCAACTAAGCAGTATTCACAGAAAACTTCAGGTCAGATTAGGACCAGGTTTATATATACCCTGTGATATGTGAAGCTTCTTCCTCCCCTGCCGCCACTAAAATCTGTTGACATGATGATTTTGGCCCCTCTAAGGAAGTCAGAAGAGGAATACAGACTTTAAATAGATTTGAAGCAGTCAAAGCAGATGCCTTTGCCCAGCCCTGTTCTCCCTCCCTTACTACTTTAGCCCAGTGGTCTCAGCAGTCCATGGTTACACCTGGATTTACTCTGCTATTATCAAATGTGAATGATTAGAACAGTGATGCTAAGAGACATTTTTTTTCATGATGTAAGTCCAACTTGGTACTGTTATAAATGAGCTCTGCCTGTGGGACCCCTAACACAAATCTCTCTTGGTAGACAGAGTCATATGGCAGCCATTCTAGGTAATGACTGTGGTCCTTCTAGCTGAGAGACCTTGGCATAGGACCAGGAGTGGCATCAGATTCAAAAGCTGTAGGTATCGTGGTGGCTGACAGAAAAGAGAAAAAAAAAAAAGATAGCAACTATGAGTTGGTAAATTCATTCATACAGAGCTATCTGAAATATCTAAATCTCAGCTGAATAAAAGCAAGAAATGTTAAGAATTTCCCAATTATCCTTCTCTTTTGTCTGAATCATACCAACTTTCTAAAGTATTCTAATTTCACAATGACTGCATAAGTTTCCCTTGTAAGTTTCTACTACTTCTACTTTTATTTTTTTTAATATATTTTATTGATTTTTTACAGAGAGGAAGGGAGAGGGATAGAGAGTTAGAAACATCGATGAGAGAGAAACATCGATCAGCTGCCTCCTGCACACTCCCCACTGGGGATGTGCCAACAACCAAGGTACATGCCCTTGACTGGAATTGAACCCAGGACCCTTGAGTCCGCAGGCCGACACTCTATCCACTGAGCCAATCTGGTCAGGGCTACTTCTACTTTTAAACCATCAATAAATATCTCTATAAATAATATAAGACAAGGATCAATGTTTGGTCAACAGATAAAACAAAAAAGCATTAAAGTTCACGACTTGCCCAAAGTCACACAATGTAGATGGTGATTTGTTCTAGAATCCCATAGGATGACTAGGCTATGAAATGTTACTGTACAAGCTATAGGAGCAGATAATAATAGCCAGAGTGGGTTGGGATAAGTGGTCAGTGATGGAATGGTCAACACAAATGTGGTTGGAATAGCATTAACTAAGACCAAATGGGGGCCAAAAGCTGGAGTGAGAGAGGTACCTCAGGGTGCAGACTGCAGGAGAGGTAATTTAGTATCCTAATAAGTCAGCATAAATCTGGATATTGTCAATAAAGAAAAGCATCAGTACAGCACCAAGTGGAATGAGACAGTCCAAGAGTAAGAATCAAGTTGTCATGGTGGATAAGGTAGTCAATTACCTTAATTCTTCTTGTTTTTATTTCTCTGAAAATTGGGCAGAATCCAGACCTTAAGTGGCATGTATCTAAAGGCTTTCTAGGAAAGACCACTGGATTTAGAAAAGACCAAATTGGGGAAAGAACTTAGGAAGTGGATTTTGCACCATATTCTGACATGCTGAAAGTTCAGGCAGAGCCAGCACAAAAACGAAAACCTTCCATTTTGAGAGCAGTGAATAGCCAAGAGATCACTTGGCTAAATAGCAAAGGGATGATTTCATTTTTTAGGTCCCTACGCAGTGGGGAGTTAAGACAACAGAACAATGAACTATCTGCAGGAACAGCATGCACCTTAGAACACAATGAAAAATGATTATATATATATTTTCACTGAGTTCCAATTTAGAACATGATGTAATGGACCCTGTGAAAACCTGCTTTATATTTTACTAGAGGCCCAGTGCACAGATTCGTGCACCAGTGGGGTCCTTCAGCCTGGCCCGAGCACTCTCGCAATCTGGGACCCCTCGGGAGATGTCGGATTGCAGGTTTCGGCCTGGTCCCCGAAGGCCAGGCCTCTAGTAAGCATATAAGATCTTTGGTTAATCTCTTCCTGCCCTCCCTGCTCACCGCTTTCCTCTGAGATTCACCAGTCTGTTCCATGTTTCCATGCCTTGTGCATTGAGCATCTGCCCCCTCATGGTCAGTGTGCATCAAACAGTTGAATAGTCGCTTAGGCTTTTATATATATATAGATGATCTGATACTACATTTGGAATTCGAGATATTCAGTTCAGCTCCCTGGCTGGCAATCTTCTTAGGGGCTGGTTTACCTCAAAAGATTCTGGAGATATTCTGTTAGTGTAGCCCTTAGCCCTGTACACCATGATGTGGGTCTTCCTATGGAAGTAACAAGATTTTGACTCTCTGAACATTTATGGCATGCATTCCTTTTCCCGTCTCTTCATTCCTTTAAGGATTTTTAAATGTTTATTAAAGTTTAAAACATTATTATTATTATTATTATTATTATTATCTCAAAAGTCAAATAGTATTTAGGGCTACCCATGCTCTATTCATTTTAGCTTCGATGCCCAATCCCAGACCCCAAATACTTTCAACTCTTTTAGGTTATTTTTACAAGCATTTATCTACTATCTTATGTTTCTATTGTTGCTTTTAGACATGTTTACAGAATGAACTACCTATTAAGGTAAAGCTTTAACTCATATCCCACTCATTTTTGCCTCCCTTTACTGTCTCATATGACAATGTGATGTAAGCATCATCTGCTGTTCAATTCACTTGATTGCATACCCTACTCACAAATACTTGTATTTCTTTAAATTAAAAACTGTCTCTTTTTATGTGTGTTTTCTTATATATCAGTTGCTAATGTTCCAAAAATCCAACAGATTTGCCAAAATCCTAGCAAGGTATTTTCCCAAATATACAAAAACAATAGCAAACAGTCTACCCCATATTTTCTCCACAGAACTTCCCCTTCCACAATCACAAGCAGGACTCTCAGCTCCATTTAAAACTGGGTGCTCCTGAAGGCTGCTCTCCTACATCCAAAGCCCAGTGTCTTGTATCTGCTGGCTCACTCATCCTGGGGTGATTCTTCCTTTGGCTGAATCACATCTCCCAGCAGGTTTATGAGGTAGGTTGTATGAGAGATAATTTTTTAAGTGTGTGAGTCATTGTATGTCTGAACGTAGCTTTATTCTGCTCTTATTACTTGACAAATTGCTGAATGTAGAATTTTATATGGAAAATCATATTCCCCTCAGAATTTTAGGGTGTATCTCCACTATTTCCTATTATCTAATGCTGATATAATGGTTAACTGCTATTCCCTGTGAGTGATCCATTTTAACATTTTTAAGATCCACACTTTATCTCTGTTATTCTGATATTTTACAATGGTTAGCATGGGTATGCATGTGCTTTCTCTTTTAATTAGACTGGGTATTTGATGGTTTCTTATTCTTATGTTATTTCTTTTTTTAATATATATTTTTATTGATGTCATAGAGGAAGAGAGAGGGAGAGATAGAAACATCAATGATAAGAGAGAATCATTGATTGGCTGCCTCTTGCACACCCCACACTGGGGATTGAGCCCGCAACCTGGGCACGTGCCCTGACCAGGAATCGAACCATGACCTCCTGGTTCATAGGTCGATGTTCAACCACTGAGCCATGCCTGCCAGACCATAAGATATTATTTCTTAAATAATATCTTCCCTTATGTTTTTATCTGTGTGTTTTTTTCAACTTCAATTAGTTATGTTAAACTTTTTGGATCAATCACTTAAGAATCTTATCATTTTTTCACTTAATGTCTTTACTTTCTAGAAGGTTTACTGACTTCTTACAAACCCTCAACATTTTTTTTCTTTTCAACCTTATTTCAAATTTCCAGGAGCTGTCCATTGTTTTCTGATGTTCCTCTTATTACAACAGCTCCTTATTTTATATTATATGAAATATCTTATCTTTTAAAAAATATTATTTTGAATTTTTTCTTCTGCTCCTGTATTATGTTTCCTCCAAGAACTCTTTTAAACAAATGCTGGTGAGAAAATGAGAAAAAGGAACCCTAATTACCATTGGTGGGAATGTAAATTGGTACGGCCTCCATAGAAAACAGTATAGAGGTTCATCAAAAAATTAAAAATACAACAACCAAAAAACCAGCAATCCCACTTCTGAGTATAAATCCAAAAAATAAAAATAAAAACACTAACTCTTAAAAAGATATCTACTCCCCCATGTTTATTGCTGCATTAATTATAACAGCCACTATATGGAAGCAGCCCCTAAGTATCCATTGACAAATAAATAGATAAAGAAAATGTGATACACACACACACACACACACACACACACACACACACACACACTACAATGAAATGCTATTCGACCATAAAACAGAGGGAAATCCTGCCATTTGTGATAATATAAATCTCACTTATATGTGGAATCTAAACAAACTCACTGAAAAAGAGATCAGATTACTTGCCATTGCCAGAGACAGGGGGTGTTAAGGGAATTGGATAAAGGTGGTAAAATAAGTGTTATAAAATAAATAAGTTCTGGGGTGTTATAACAACATGATAATTATAATTAACACTTCTGCATATTTATAATTGAGTTTAGAGAGAGAGGGAGAGGGAGAGAGAGAAACATTGATTGGCTGATTGGGGACCTAACCTGTAACTTGGGTATGTGCCCTGACTGGGAATCAAACCACAACCATAAGGTGCATGAGACAATGCTCCAACCAACTGAGCCATACTGGCCAGGGCTGCATAGTATATATGCAAGTTGCTAAGAGAGAGTATATCCTAATAGTTCTCACTGCAGGAAAATATATGTATGTAAAGTCATCTGTGCACCTTAAAGCTAGACAGTTTGTATGTCAACTACATATCAATAAAACTGGGGGAAAGACAACTCTTATTTTAAAAGTTTTTGGTCTCAGTTTTTCACTGGGAATGTTCTAATGTCTGGTGAGCTTTGGTATCTGCTCATATTGAGATATTTGTGATTTTGTTTTCTCTAAAGTTGTTCACTTTCTTCCAAGAATACTGAGGAGTATACAGCTAGTTACAGGCTGTCTGGGGCCAGAGTCGGGTGGTGGCTGGGGATCTCATAGATTAGCAGCAGCACTATATTCATTCTCTGTTTTCATTCTTACATCTCAAACCCTAGTTCCACTGGACCTGTTGACCCAAGTCAAGGCTCTCTTAATTGATTTCTCTAGGAAATCAATTTCTGTACTGCAGAAATGGTGAGAAAAAAAAGTCATCTTTATGCCTAGAGTAGAGAAGGGAGCTCCTTGAACTGCTCAGACACCCATGTGTTTAATCTGCCATGTGCATACAGAAGTCTTCTTCCTTGTAATAGCACTGTATACCGGTGCTATTTTCTGACTGTGAATATAAATTTTATAATGATCCTTCCCAGTCAATATGTACCCCCAAATCTTCATTTAATTAACCTATTTGCACCTCAATAAATAAGTTGCTTTTAATTAATTATAACTACTTTCTACTAAAGCTGTTTAAGTGAGTTGAGGTAATAAACAGCTGCTAATAACCTAACAATGAACATGAGGTTCTTATTTCTATTAAAATACAGTGTCCTGATGAACAGACCTTTGGCCCCAGTATATATCCAGTAAAAGTTTTCAAGATGATTTTGCCCAGTAACATGAATATGGAAAGGATGCTATGAGGTCTGAAGCCTAAGGCAAGCCAAAGAAAGCGAGTTAACCAGTTCCTACCAAAATTTTACATAGCTTGGTGGAATCTATTATCTGATGTCACTGATATTAAGCATGTTTTCTATATAATCTTTAATTTTTTAATAGAGAAAGGTCCCTAAATTTTTAGAAATATCAACTTTTGCTGAGTTTTTTAAAATGTATTTTTATTGATTTCAGAGAGAAAGGGAGAGGGGGAGAGAGAGACAAACATCCATGATGAGAGAAAATCATGGATCAGCCACCTCCTGCACGCCCTCCACTGGGGATTGAGCCCACAACCTGGGCACATGCACCAACCAGGAATCAAACCATGACCTCCTGGGCAGAGGTCAACACTCAACCACAGAGCCACGCCAGCTGGGAATCAACTTTTGTTGAGTTTTAAGATTGTAATACATATATGATACACACACACAAATCACAAGAATAATATAAACCTTTCCATACAACTTTCTCAAAATTTTAATATAGATTCAAACACCATGACTTGAATGATCATATTCAAAATATTATTAAATTCTTTTAAGAATTACAGTAAAACCACCTCTTTAAATAATTACTGAATTAGTAACACAATCCAAAAATAGATTTGCAAATTCAAAAGTGTGTGTTAAGACCAAAAATGAAATGCTCCTAACCTTCCCTGTGTTTACAGGGAGAGAAATTCAATCTTCTTTCCTGTCATTAAGAGGCCTAAATGCAATCAATGGGCCATATATGCTCTAATCTGTGCCTAGAGCTATAAGAGATGTCAATAGAATCCGTGTTGGAAGATCAAGGGCAATGAGTTTATCAATGTGTTTACCCTTCCTGGGAATACACTGGCGTCAAAAGTATACTCTAAGCCAACATGCTTTGTCAGTTCCCTAATACCTTTGAATTGTCTGTATGCCTAATATCTTCATGAATTAGCAAGCCTGACTTTCCTTTTCCAAGTGGATTTGCACTGACTGAAGCACTGAATTTATCAGTTAGTAACAGAGGAAATATTTGATCTGTCTGCACCAAGGACTTGATCTCTATTTTCGTGCTCAGAAGCTCAACAGAACTGGGCACTTAAAAGTAAGTTAACATTTGGTATCAGAACAAGCCATTCAAAGAGTGGTAAACTTATTAATCTGAGCATGTTGCCTTTGTATTGGAACTCAAGGAATGTTCTCAGGGTTTGCCATCTACAGTTAAGTGTGAAGAAACAAGAAATCCAACCTGACCCACTTTTCATGTGTTTTGTTTTTGTCATTAAGTGGATATACATCAGTGAAGGCAGTTCTCCTGCAATAGCAGTGCTAACTTTCTCCTGGTCTTCTCTCTGGAAGGCTGAGGTGTTGGTGTATATGCTCTTTGAAGGTCCACAGGTCACAGAATAGTCTTGGAATATTTCTCCCATTAAAGGTCCAATGTTTTGAGATATAACTGGATCTTTCTCCCTTATATCTTCCCTTGCAAGAAAACTAGAAGATAAAAGCTCTGAAATGTCATTTTTTAAAGTTTGTTCCAGGAAAAGGTTTTCTATAGCTCACTTGGACCAAGAGTTGTATATAAGCTGAGTAAACACAAATAACCCAGCCCTTTTAAAATGTAGAGACCTTTGAGAAGCCAATATGATGATACAATTTATGTGGCAATTAAAGCAACTAAGGTCAACTCTAGTGTGGAACTTGAGTCTTAATCGTTCTAAACCAAACAAGTACACTAAACTCAACCCAGTGTAAGCCTAGACTCTCCTGAGGGAGCACCTGAACACTATTGGTCACAAGATATAGCCTGAAATAGGAGCTATTACCTCTAGCTCTTCACCATGTCAATCCCAAAGCCTTGGGTTATAAAGAAAATGTACCATATCAAGTTAGGGCCTCCAGTAACATTGCATCATTCAATTCTCACACTTCAGAAGTAAGTAATCAAGGCTCATAACAATGAACTCACTTGCCTAGGGTGAATCTAGTTAAGAGATGAGTTGGAATTAGATCTCAGTGTCTCAGTCCACAATGTCATGTGATTCATTCAGTTCTCTGATAAATATCACTTCTCATTTGGATCCAATTGCTGAATTGACTGCACTTAACAGCAACATAAATCAGTTGACTTTCTCCCTCACTTTGTAATCAATAATCTAATTGTTTCCAACTTTATAAATCACTGGTATTAATAACATTTTTTTCAGTTTTTGTTTGGTTGAATACCAGTGCTAGATTTAGTATATAATTTAAATTACATGGAAGTTGGAATCAATTAAAAAATGCTTTACACCTTATAAATATTAAGAATATAAGAATCTAAATGACTGACCATTATTTTATCATTCCTTAAAGACAAAATAGGTTTTTCATAGCTAATGCAATATTTTCTTAATTTTTGCCTTATTAAATGTTCTGTATAAAGCCTGCTACTTTTCTGTGAGGATAAATGACACATATTGAACATCTTATGTGTATTTAGAGGTATAAAAGATAAGAAAATTATCAAAGCTATTGCTTCATTAACCCTCGGTGAAACTGACCTTTAGGATCCTCTTTCATAAAAATAGATCATGTTGAAAGCACCCTGTTCTGTTAATATTCCCTTTTTCAGGAAGTTTTCTAGCTAAGGTTAATTCAAAACTGCTTTTTTTTCCATTGTAAGGGTGGAAATTATTTTCATTTAAGTAGACTTTGCTACTATTAGAAGACATATGAGATAAAATAGACAATTTGCCATCATACCAGGAACCTTAAAAATCTTCATATTTTGATCCACCAATTATATTCTGGTAATTTAATTTAAACAAGGAGAGATGCACACACAAAATTACTCCAATTATTCTTCATTGTATTTAACAGTAAAAATATTAGGGAAATGGTAAAATATATTATGATAAATTCACATATTGAAAATTAATATGCCATTAAAGTCATATTTTTGAGAATCATTTAATAATTAGGAAATAAATGCTCCTAATGAAATGTTAGGTGGAAATAGGATACAAAAACATTTATATCTTGATTCCAATTTTATCTGCGCATAGCTCTCTCTGTCTTTGTAGTTCAACCAAAATACATGAAAATATTTGTAGTGAGTGCAGGGCAAAAAGTGATAAATTTCTAATTTTATTTTTATAACTTTTAAACACATAAGAAAATATCTTATTTTGATATTTACAAAAAACAATAACTAAATGTTTAAGTGTACTTTAAATGATAATTATTGATTTCTTGTCATATAGGTAGATACCTGTATTAGGAAAAGCAGCATGATGCCTGACATTTTATGTGTGGCTTGCTCACTGATCATTTTATGGTTACATCATGTGTTAGACAAGGAGAGACACGAATTTGTGGTGTGCTTGGCCACATGTCTTTTGTGTAGTTCATGTCATTTTTCCCTCAGTCTCAGGTTCTTTTACTGTCAGATCTGGTATTAGACAGGTCAGACACTTCCTTTTCAACATGTTGTGAATTTCAATTTGCAAACCACAAATTTAGGTATAACTTCTAGATATAATATGATAGTGCTAGTCTTGTACATTAAATATTAACATGGTGCTATGTGAGATAGGCTCTGATAGGCAGTCTGAGTGAGATGTGGGTATTACCCATAACTTGAGAGATGATAATCCTATATAATAAAAGCCTAATATGCAAATCGACCGAACGGTGGAACGACCGGCGTAACAACTGGTTGCTATGACCGGGGGCAGATGCTCAACGCAAGAGCTGCCCCCAGCCCACAGGCCCCAGGCCAGCCAAGGTTGGTGCCAGCACCCGCCCGCCCCCTCCCCCCCAGCCCCTGCGATCACCCTGCCGGTCACCCCACAGAGAGAGGTGACTGGGGGTGGGGGGTGGGGCCAGCAAGCAGGCAGCGCCAGGCCAGCCAAGGCAGGTGCCAGGGGGGCCCCCACCATCTCCCTGCTGGTCACCCCACAGATTGGCCCTGATCACCGGCAAGACCTAGGGACCCTACCATGCACAAATTTTGTACACCAGGCCTCTAGTAATAAAATAATAAAGCATGGTGCAGAGAAAAAGTACTAATATATTATTATAATTAAACTTATTTTAAATACTGCATGCATGATTGATAATTACTAAATCAAACATGTATTTTCAACCAATTATATTTTGGCAAAGCATCTGTTCCATAAAGAGCTGAAGTGGGATGGGGAGGGAAATATTAGCTCTCTCTTACTGATGTAAACTTAGACAAAGCATCCACTCATTCTCCATTCATTCATCTGCTCTCTTAATTTCTAACATTGATTTTTGGCACTTACTGTGCACAAGACTTTGTGGAACTCTCTATAAAGACACCATCCTTTTCCTATGGATCTCACAGTTTACTAGAGTATAAAAACACACAGTGGTAGTGATGAATGATAAGATACTTACAAAGGGCTGTGCAAGTCCAGAAGATAAAACATTTAATTGTCTGATAACATCTGAACTGGAATTTCCAGGATGAGAAGTTTGCTGAGCAGAAAAGGTGAAGAGGGAGACAGTGCATTCTACACAGCATGTGGAGTGTAGGGCTCAGCAGCAGGAAGACACGTGGCCAGCTCATGGACCAGCGAGCATCGTGGTGAGACTATGGTACAGAGGTACTGGCAGGGGCAGCGTGTATTAGGTTTAGAAATGGGAGAGTTATGAAGGATCACGCATGACTTGCTAAGTATGAGTGATATCTTTATATAGATCATTTCATAATTGTTGGATAGTCAAATTATATTTGATCTACATAGTTAGAATAGCTAAATCTGCCCCTCTATTAACAACTCTCTCCCTCACAATTCCTTCTTCAGCAACTTGTAAAACATACCAGTGGTAGTTTGCAATAAGTCTGCATTGTTTAATTTATAAGCACAGATTTGGATGTCAACTCAACCAAAATAAGAAAAAATGCAGTTGCAATGAGTTACCCAATGTATTTGGGTACAGTTATAAAAAAAGTGCTTGATGATGAAACTATTGCTTTGATTAATTTCAAGACTCAGTTATAAAAGGCAATGACAATTTTAGTAAATAATCCTTGAAATGCTATTTATGTTATCTTAGAGATGTAAAGCACAATCAGGGTCATATTTTTCTACGTTTTTACAGATAGAAAAAGCTGAGGCTTTATGTTGCCTTGTCCAGCCAGGGGTAGAACAGCTGGTACTGGGTTTGAATCCCACGTTCCTCCTAGTGCACCATGGTACACCAATGAAAGGCAGGCATTTCCAAGATAAATAACAGATCAATATGGTTTCGCCTTGTATGGGATTATTACCAATAAATACCTAAGGTTCCCAGTATGGATTTTGATAGGCAAGCCTCCCTCGACCTAGCCCCTCATGCTGCTATGAAAGGTGCCCATAAATTGCACCATAAGGTAGAATCTGTTTCTGCAATAGGTTACAACGAACGAGGCTCCACGACAACAGCCAGTTCTTTCCTAAGTTCAGTCTGCTGGCTGCTGCCGGGCTGTGGCCTCAGCCAAAGCTATAAATACTCCAAAAGGCAGAGCTTGTGGCTTCTTCTGAAATGCTCTTTCCATGTGATGACCATGATGAGAATAATCATCCTGTTAGTTATCAAAAACGATCCCCACGTTGCTGAGAAATCCTAAGGAACATTATGTAATGTTTAAAGTTAGACTCTGTCTCAATTCCAAAGGCTCCCCACCATCCCATCCGGGCCCATTTCTTTTCTGCCTTTCTCTCATTGGCCTACTTGTGTTGGTGTTAAACTTTTCAAATGCATCATCATCTCTGTGCTCCTGCCCCCATTCCTGCCTCCCTGCATTTTCTCCTTCTTCACAGGCTTAGGGCGTCTCTTTCTGACAATAGGACAAATTTTCCTCTCGCTAGCACTTCAACAAAGGGAGTCCAATTGAAAAAAAAAGAACTAGTTGACTGAGATAAGTGCAGGGAACAATTAAGTAGATGATTCAGTAGGCAATTTGAACACTTGGATGGGTCAAGCATGCAATGAAGCAGTCATAGAAACTTGAATGGTATCATAGACACAGAAAATCCTCCCTGCTTGAGCCCCAGAGCATGGTACACTGTCCATTAAACAAATACAATAATTATTAACTTGTCAATAGCCACAAACCTAAATTGGACTATGTCTTAAAAGTAAAAAAAAAAGTTAGCATGTTTTTGGAGCAATATTTTGAGTGTCTTCGAATTAGGGATGGGGGAATTTGTCTTATTTGTACTAGTGTCTTCAATACTGTATTATATTTATTCTCAGACTTTAAGAATTAATAGTAGGAAAGAAAATCATTAGGAAGGAAAGCTCATTCTCTGTTAAGGACTCTTTCTGTGATAGAGCAAAAAATTTAATAACCCAATTTTGAGAAATAAATCACCAAATTTAATGTAACTGTACATAATTTTAATTTCCCCTTAAGCTATCTAACCACTTTATGGTCTGGGTTTGAGTCTTAATTGTGAAAGGAAATCAAGAACAAAAAAATATGTAATTACCTCAAGGAAAAATAATAAATTATGATCCTCTAGATAATTAAATTGGATAAAATTCAATGTTGTTTGTTGGGGTGGGGAAGGAAAAAGGCCAGAATTTAAATACTTTATAGTGTCATGCATTTTACATTCTTTGACCTGATGATTAACAATGACTTAACAGAGAAAGCTCTGTATGTCATCCCAGACCTAACCATGTGACACAATTCTCACCAAGGACATAGAGACAGATCATCAGTTCCTGGTCAACCTAAGCCATGGCAAGTCTTAATAAAAGCAAGCTATATACATCTATGAAGTGTTTCCTTCTTAGAAACAAGCCTCTTAAAATGTGTATATTAGAAAGTTCATATTTCTGGAAACATTTGACCCTTCAGTGTTCATGCATTAATGCTGTTACATAGACCGGTGCCTGTAATGCAACCCTCTCACCTCTCTTTTTTAAACAGGTGAAAGAAATTAGGAATATGAGTCCAAGGTGACCAGAAGTCTCAGCCCCTTCCTACCAACAGTCCTGTTGTCCAAAGTCAAAGACAGCTACAACTCCGCAAAGACAAAAGTCTTGGCTCACAAATGTAGAAGCTTTAGTTTTCTCAGTTTTTGTAATTTATCTGGTTATATATTTCCCTCTGGGCACAATCTCATATTTATGACAGGAAATTATAGTATACTAGAGGCCCAGTGCACAAAAATTTGTGCACTCGGGGGGGGGGGGGTCCCTCAGCCCAGCCTGTGCCCTCTCGCAGTCTGGGACTCCTCAGGGGATGACCACTTGCTGGCTTAGGCCTGCTCCCCGGGGGATTGGGCCTAAGATGGCAATCAGACATCCCTCTGGCAGCCCGGCAGCCCTCGGGGGATGTCCATTTGCCAGTGGGAAGCAGACCTAAGCTGCAGTCAGACATCCTTAGCACTGCTGAGGAGGCAGGAGAGGCTCCCACCACCACAGCTGTACTGGCAGCAATCAGCCTGGCTTGTGGCTGAGCAGAGCTCCTCCCATGTGAGAGCGCCCTGACCACCAGAGGGCAGCTCCTGCATTGAGCGTCTGCCCCCTGGTGGTCAGTGTGTGTCATAGTGACCAGTCATTCCCAGTCTTTCTGCTGTTAGGGTCAGTTTGCATATTACCCTTTTACTATATAGGATAGAGGCCCGGTGCACGGGTGGGGGCCGGCTGGTTTGCCCTGAAGGGTGTCCCGGATCAGGGTGGGGGTCCCCACTGGGGTGTCTGGCCAGTCTGGGTGAGGGGCTGAGGGCCGTTTTCAGGCTGGCAGGTGACTGAAGCTCCCAACCTCTCCTTTTTTTCTTTTTTTTTATTCTGGGATTTATTTACCTTCTACGGCTGTCACTGTAGCTGAGAGCCGGCTTTAGCTCTGAGGCTGGCTACAGCTTGAGGCCTCGGCTGCTGAAAGCAGGTATCTGGGGTTTGTTTAGCTTCTATAATTGCAACATTGTTTCTTAGAGTGCAGCTCAGAGCCGGGCCGCGGCAGGCGGGGAATCTTGGCTTCCTCCATCACTGGAGCAAGCAAGCCTCCTGTTCGCTTCAGCTGCCTGGCTGCCGGCTGCCATCTTGGTTGGCAGTTAATTTGCATATCGCCGATTAGCCAATGGGAAGTGTGTTGGAGGTACGGTTAATTACCCTATTTGTCTTTTATTAGATTAGATACAAAATAGGACCAAAGTACCAAAGCCTGAAAGACTTGTGGTTTTACATTTTGCTCATCCATGGTAATTTACCAACCTGTTACCCACATATTTCCAGAGATTCTTGCAGAGTCTTAATGTCAATGCTCTAATAAACACTACAATCTAAGCCCATTGCATAGGTTAGAAGAATGGGAAAGGGACAAGTCAACAAGCTTCCTGCCTCTTTCAAACAGGAGTTTCACAGCAATGAGCAAAGTCCCTCCATCCTAAATTTCAGCATCCAAGACTTAAATAAGCCACATGTTCTGCTCTTGATGGACTGGAAATAATTGAGTTTGTCATTTAAGAATTTGTTGAATCTGTAAAGCATGTAAATTAGAATCTGAATTATGAGGTTCAGCATAAAATAGGATGTTCCTCATAATTAAAAGATGAACGAGGTTATTAGATCTCTTCTCTGCAGGTCTTTAAAAATAGGAGAGCTATTTCTCTCTTTCAGTGTTCTCGGCTCATTCTTTTTTTTTTTTTTTTTAAATATATTTTATTGATTTTTTACAGAGAGGAAGGGAGAGAGATAGAGAGTTAGAAACATCGATGAGAGAGAAACATCGATCAGCTGCCTCCTGCACATCTTCCACTGGGGATGTGCCCGCAACCCAGGTACATGCCCTTGACCGGAATCGAACCTGGGACCCTTGAGTCCACAGGCCGACGCTCTATCCACTGAGCCAAACCGGTTTCAGCTCTCGGCTCATTCTTGAAGCTGGTCTAGCTAACCTCTCCAGGATTTTCCCAATCTCTTACTTATAGTTATTGTTCTACTTTATTGGTCCCTTCATTTTGTTATTTTATGAGCAGTGATTTTCCAAATAAAGCTTCAGTTTCTCCTTTGGAAATGAAAATAGATGTTAATTGAAGCCATACAATATAAAATGAAGCATATGTGAATGGATTTTCTTATATACCTGCTTCTTACATTTCCTGGAACACGTGCTAAAAGATAGATGGTTGACTTTCTCAGAACCTACTTAAATAATAAGCATGAATATGTTTACTACTGTGACCTTGCAAATCATATTGCCCTGGACTTTAATGACGTACCCAAGTTATTTTCAAAACCAGAATTTCGCCCGGCCAGCGTGGTTCAAAGGTTGAGCATCGACCTGTGAACCAGGAGGTCATGGTTCGATTCCTAGTCAGGGTACATGCCTAGGTTGCTGGCTCGATCTCCAGTGGGGGGTGTGCAGGAGGCAGCCGATCATTGATTCTCATCATTGATGTTTCTATCTCTGTCTCCCTCTCCCTTCCCCTTTAAAATCAATAAAAATATTTTTTTTTAAATACCAGAATTTCATTCAATTAGATAGAATGTGGCTCTCAACTTCTATGGAATGATTATCTCTAAATAGCAACATCTGCTATTGTGCAAGAAAGGTCCAGCATGGGTAGGAGTGGTTGTGTCTCCTCACCCAGAGGGCAGTCTTATCAGAGGGACAGCAGAAGTGCTGGCATTTTCTCTTATGCCCAGTGTCAGCCCTGCCTTTTGTTCACACTGCCCACATCCTCGCTCTCTCTAAAGACTTTTCACCTTGAGAAATTAAAACACAAAGACCTTCACTGAAAATATTTGGGGTTCTTGACCCAAACAAGAACAAAAATTATTTTAAGCCTTTATTTTCCTCCAGAATTGTACTGTCCAATATGGTTGCCACTAGTGGCTATTGACTGGTAAGTTACCATATTTTTCCGTGTATAAGATGCTTCCATGTATAAGATGCACCCCACTTTTCCAACCCAAAATTAAAAATCAATACTTTAAACAGAACACAATTTTATTTAGTAATTACCACAGGTAATGTTCACATACCAGTGCTATTATATTACGCAGCATATCACTTTAACTTTGTTCGTGTTCTCATGGCCAACCCTTTTCTCCTCATGAAATTGGAACACCATTTTGCCTTTCCTGTAAAATCAACAATGTTCATTTCGCTTGCAAACATTCTTGCCTGACATTGAATAAGCTTGGCTGACACACATAAGCCACTCTGGCACTGCTCCTTAATCCAAGTCTAAAGCCTCTGCTCCACATTTGCCCATTTTGCTGGTTGTCCTCTTAAGGCCTTCTTCTTTTTTGGCATCTTAAGGAGTTGTTCTTCCTGTTTTCTCCACTGTCTGATCATACACTCAGGGGGAGGAGGTCCAAACTGTCTCTCTGCAGCTCTGTTTCCATGCTCTTTTGCAGAGCTGATTACATTCAGTTTGAATTTTGCAGAGTAAGACAATCACTTACCAATATTTATCTTTTTATTTTTTGACATCTTTATGGGCTCAGAATGCGTTGGTCCCTGCATCTGGAGTGTTGCATCTGCGCATTCTCCACCTCCACCTCCAATTACGGCATCAGCTGACGTCAGTAACAATAAGGCTCGTGATTGGAGGAAGGTATTGACAAGGTATGGGCAGCTATGCACCCGCTCAGCTCCCTCCTCAGCTGACTCGGTTTTCAGTCTAACGATTTTAGAAAAAAAAAATAGCATTTTATACACGGGAAAATATGGTAAAGTTCAAATTTGATTTTCTCAGTCACAATTGCTACCTTTCAAGTGCTCAATAGCCACATATTGGACAGCACAGATGTAGAATATTTTCATAATCGCAGGAAGTTCTACAATGAAACGTGCTACTCTAGAAAATAAGGTACTTTGTAATAGAATGAATGGTATTTGTCACATTGGAAGCTAATTCGCACCTCAATGTAATGATTACATGCTACTAACACAGTTTCAGAAAGTTAGCTTCATCAACTTCTTGGAAACCTGAAGCTTGTATTTCTCACCCCCACTGCAAGATGTCCTTCCTGTCTATTGTCTCCGTGAAGTTTATAGCAGCTGTTTAGGAGGGGTCCTGGGAAAGTCTTGGCTTTTCCTAGGAATTTCAATCTTGTTATGGGAGTAGGTAAGGAATGCATATGCCAGACCTCATGGAACACTAGTAGTGGAGTCACTTTGCAGAACATAAAAGGTATAACAAAAACAGTGTAGGCTTAGATCACATTTCATGTTCTGTGGTAACTCAGGTTACAATGTCATTTCATTGTTCAGTTCCAAAGCACTAGCTTTACTTCACAGCTTACCCAACCAGTAAAAATAAACCTAAGATAATATCTATATTACCAAGGGAACTTAAAATAATTTTTCTAAATATAAATGAGTGATAATGTTTTTATTTCACAAATAGATTTGCTTCCAATAATAAAAACACTTCAAATTTCATGAGACTACTGGACTGAACTGACCAACCAACAGGTATTCATGTTGCATTTATTGTACAGAAAATTTATGTGATGGAAAGCTATAAACAGATGACCCTGTTCTTATGGATTTCACCAGGGAAACACACCTTGATGAGCATTTATATAATTAAACAAATTTAATTCAAAATCCAGACTATTCAAATGTTTTAGGTTCTTAAATAGCAAACAAAACATTTTGAGTTAAGTAAAATATGTGTGCATAACAACTAACTGAATAGTTGCTAAAATATTTTGATCATTTTGATGAGCTATAGATGCCATCTCACATTTTATATAATCAATCAGCCAAACAAAAGAGCTATTGAACATTCTATACATGCCACAAGTTATGCCAAATATTGCTGGGAGGAGGGGTGCAACAAAAATGGATCTAAACATGAGAGCAAATAATCCTATTAGAAAAATTATTTTTTTAGAATTATAAATATATTGATATTAAATCTACTCTGTTCAGAAAAAGGAAAACACAATGTATCCTGAAGTATTAAGAATGACTTCATGGACAAATTAGGATGTTAGGAGAACTTTATAGAAGAAGAAGAAGTGAGATGGATGAGTGAATTAAAATGCAAAAATAGCCTGAGGGATGGCAACAGGAATGAGTGAACTTGTTCTGTGAAAATAGGGGAGGGGCCAATCTAACTAAAACTAGAGAGAATGGGAAATAATGTTAACTGGAAGGGGAGCCTAGCGACCGAAGGTCAGAACTGCTTGGATGATGTAAATGCATATAATTTATTTGATGCAGGGCAGAACTCACAAATAGCTTAGGAACCACACTTCACATACAGAACGTTTTCCCCCTATTGTTTTGTTTTTGACTTACAAGTTTTTCCCAAAATCTAAATATACAGAGATTTCACAGAAAAATCTGGCTTTCCCAGTTCATTTGAAAAATGGAAAGATCTAACAACACTAGGCCAAAATCCGTCATGGCAATGATTGCCTAAAGCTGAATAGCTGCAGACATCTCTCTTTAAATGGGGGTTTCCACCACTGTTTCCAGTTAGTCTTGTGCTGTTGCTATGGGTTTTCTAACTGTAGGATGAAAAGGGAGGTAATTTTTTTTCCTTTGATGTGGTCTTCATTAAATCAGAGAAATGAAACCAAGGCCAAGAGGTGCTTGGTTTAAAAAAAAAAAGAACAAAGAAGAATTATCTATGTACTTAAAGAATATTACTAGATACATAATATGCAAAGACCATTATTTGGCCTCCTTTACTCATTTGCATCACCTGGCCCCATAGGCATATGGGTGTATAATTGCTGTTGAAGAGTACTGACCAGAAGAAGTGCAAAATGAATGTGTTCTTTTGTAAAGACTAATTCAATCAGTAATATGCTGAAATATATTAGAGGTGAAAGAAAATACAGATAAGGAAGCCAGCTAAGAGGTTGTTGCAATAATTCAGTCCTGGAGCAATGAGGATCCGAATTAGGGAAAAAAGTAATGAAAAGGTGAAGGAAAAGGGTCAATCTGGTATAAGTGACAGATTAGCTATTAGAGATAAATGTCAGGTAAGAGTCAAGAATCACTCCAGCAATGCCCTGTCGGGTGTGGCTCAGTTAGTTGGAGCATAGTCCCATTTGATTCCAATTAGTGCACATACTGAGGTTGTGGGTTCGATTCCTGGTCAGTGTGTGTGCAAGAGGCAACTGATGTCTCTATCTATCTATCTATCTATCTCTCCCTTTCTTTCTCTAAAGTCAATTTTTTGAAATCACTCCAGCAAAAATACTGTAGAGATTTTCTTTCCCACGCAGGCTTAAGCTCTTACACCACAATGCTTTTTTTTTTCTGCCTTTATTAGAAATTCCCACAATGTTTATTGTACTTACCAGAGGAGGATGCCAAACTTGTCTGTAGAACTGAATTATAATAAAAAGAACATGGATCATACACATAAAAGACTTGAAGGCAAGTTCTGCCCTGCCACTCTTCCATGGTATGACTATGTAGTCATAGGGTATTTCCGAACCCTAGGGGATGTGTTTAATATCTGGAAATGCCCTAGATGACTTCTATGATCTTTTAATTGAAAAAATCCAATCTCTTCTGTACTGTTTCCTTCTTTGATTAATGGTTCCTATTGTTTCAGAAGTGAACAAAATGCAGTTTTTACATCTCAAAGATATTAGCTCTTTTGAGAAAAATTAAAAATTCATCAAATGTTAAATGATTTTTTTACAATTTTGAATCATCATCAAGAGGTAAAACAGCTTTGTAGACTACTGTGCAGTGCCTATTAAAGCCAAACATATACATGCCTTATGACTCAGCAATTCCACTCCCATTCGTATGCCCAAGAGAAATGTGCACATATGTTCACCAAAAGGCACGCATAAGAATGATCACAGTAGCACTTTCTGTAATAGCCCAAACTCGAATAAGTTCCCAAACATCCAGCAATAATTGAATGATGTGGTAAATTTGCAAGATGAAGTACTTCACAGCAAGGGGAATAAATGAACCATAACAACACACAACAAGAATAAATCTCCTCAGTTTAATGTTGAGTGAAAGAAGTCAGATAAAAATGAACATATATTATAGGATCCCATTTATGTGGCCTTAATAAACAGGCAAAACTATGCCCTGGCTGGTGTGGCTCAGGTGGTTGGGCATCCTCCCATGCATGGAAAGGTTGCTGGCTCAATTTTTTTAAAAAAGAAAGTTATATTTAATTAGATGCAACATCTTTGCTTTGGTGGAGCTTAGCATCAATTCTCAGACACCATGTTTTAGAAATATCCAGGTACTCTTTAGCTGTTGTTATAATTTTAATATATTTCTAGAGCATCTAAGCAAGACTTTGTTTTTATCTAATTTATCTTTTTTTCTAGAAGAATCTCTGAATATTTTCCTGTGAGTTGACATTAAGAACTTTTCTCATTGCTCCATGTTGCACAGACTCTTTCTCCTCCTCATCCTCCTCCTGAGCATACACTCTTGGGGCTACCCATTGATGGATGGCAAAAATAGAAAGAATTTCCTCTTTTTTTCTTTTTATTTAGTATGTTTTTTATTGATTTGAGAGAGAGGGGAAGGGAAAGGGAGAGAGAAACATAGATCACCTGCTTCCTGCACCATCCTCGAACCTGCAACCTGGGCATGTGCTCTGGCCAGGAATGAAACTGGTGATCCTTTGGGATGCCAGATGATGTCCAACTAACTGAGCCACGCCATCACACCTTTTTTAAAAATATATTTTATTGATTTCAGAGAGGAAGGGAGATGGGGAGAGAGATAGAAACATTGATGATGAGAGAGAATCATTGATTGGCTGCCTCCTGCCTGCCCCACACTGGGAATTGAACCCCTAGCCTGGGCATGCACCCTAACTAGAAATCAAATCCTGACAACTACTAAGCCACACCAGCCAGGCACCATCATATCTTTTTAACTAACTTATTA
Organism: Myotis lucifugus; assembly: GCF_000147115.1. NCBI lineage: Eukaryota > Metazoa > Chordata > Mammalia > Chiroptera > Vespertilionidae > Myotis > Myotis lucifugus. The sequence continues at coordinate 10,709,097 of NW_005871065.1, read as the reverse complement.
ACAGCTAATAATCTGGCCTAAATAAGCTAAATGTCAATAAAGGAATCACTGATGAGGCACCCCTAAAACAAAAAAGGCATCCTTTGCACCAATGAGACATAAATAGAAACTTTCTTTGGAACTAGCCCCCCTCCTTTGTAGCCATTTTAGGATAACAAAGTAATGGCAGGGTTCAAAGAGTTAAGAGCCAGCCTCTCTCCTGTCTTTTTAAATATAGAAATCTAAGCCCCATCCCTTCCCCTCCCCCAGAAAAAAACTCTTGGCTTTAAGTATTAGACCTTCCTTAGCTATGAGAGGTTATAAATTAAACATGCAAAAACACTCTTTCAGAATACCAAAACATACTTAGTACAAATAATACTATTATGTGTGCCCTCTCTACCAGATATTTTAAATACTCTATTCAAAGTATTCTCATTCCAAGGTTGGTTCTTCCCTCTTCTATAATTTTCTGTGAAGTGTCCATGTCTCATCATTTTTGGCTTTAGTTATTAGTTGTTTGGATTATTTCTGCTATTTTTATATTTTATTTCTCCAATTAACTCTTAAAGGGTTCGAGAAAACCTGCTATTCTTTAGATTCCTCTCTAACTTAACCAAATGCCTTGATCAGCGTAGGTGCTCAAAATATAATTTGATTGGATAATAATGGTAACTGAAGTGATCACCTTAGCAGTAAATTTACCACGTAATTCAATTATGGCTGAATGTTTGGTATGAGAAGTAGTCCTACAAATGAGTATAATTTATGGTGACATGTAAACAAGTAAATATGATGTGGTTATTCTGCCATTTGTTTTTGTCCCATCAGAATTAAGTGCAAAATGTAGTTTTAGGGTCTAAGAAAATGGTGGAAATCGTATCTTTTGCTCACTCTTACTCCATAAGACAAAGTAAGAATGGGACCACCGGAGTAATAAGTCACGGCTGTCACTAGGGAGCCCCAGGGGGCCTTCCTTGTGGGATGCACGCTGCAGGAATGTAATATGCAAAGACAGGTTTCTGCGGCTGCTTCTGGAAAGGGGCAGCAAATCAGCAAGACAAAAGCTTCTATTTTTTAGGGCCAGGTTCATCTTGGGTTTGGGAACCCAAGAAGGTACACAGTCTTCTCTAGGAATCACCAGCCGCTCTTACGATGTTCTTAAAGGGAACTTGACAGGCAAACTTAGATTACCCAGTGTCTTTGCAAGCCAGAGACTCGGAAGTCCTGTGGCCTGTGCCCTGGGGTCAATGTCGGTCCTGACTCTGCTGGTCCTCTGGCCTGATACCAACCACAATATTCAACAGAAAGGGCACCAGGCATGCTACCAGGCGATGTCCTGGGAAGCATGTTTTTTTAATCCATGGATTAAATTCACAAGTAAAATGGAACATATAGAAATCGGAAATTTACCCAAGTGTTTCATTATAAAGAAAATAAAGTCCTCTAATAATCTGCTGATTTTCTTTTCATTCATTTCATCGAAAAATATCTATTAAGTGATAACAATGTGCCAGACACCATATATGCTGGGGACACTGCAGTGAACAAATCAAAGTTTCTGTCCTCACAGAATGCACATTCCAGAAAGGACCAGAATGTACGAATGAAAGTAACTAGTGTGAGTCTGATAAAACCACCACATATCAGTCTGAATAACTATATTCAAAATAAGCAAGAGATATTTTTGAAGACATGGACACCAGTATGTAAATATCTTCCAAATGGCTTCCCAAAGGTGTTCCTTTTATTTATTTTTTAATAATCCTCACCTGAAGATATTTTTCCATTGATTTCTAGAGAGAGTGGAAGGGAGGGGAGAGACAGAGAGAGAAACATCGATGTGAGAGAGACACATGGATTGGTTGCCTCCTGCACGCGCCCCAACCAGAGCTGAGGATGGAGCCTGCAACCCAGGTACCTGCTCTTGACCGGAATCAAACCCTGGACCCTTCAGTCCGCACAATCCACTGAGCCAAACAGGCTGGGGCCCAAAGCTGTTCCTATACACACCTGATCCACAGGCTGCCTAGCCTCTTCTCGCCTCCTTCCAGTGCACTTCCTCTCATTTCCCTGGGAGGCCCCCACGTGACCACAGGAGAAGCTCCCAGTGACTGTGGTTTAATGAACTTTTTCTTACACAGAAGAAAAGAAAGACGGCACTTTGCTGCAAGTCACAGCATTTAGACCAGAGTTCATGGGAACCATATTTCTTTTCCTATCATTATTATTAATTTGGTGGATTTCAGAGCTTTCATGTCCATAGATGACTTAAACGTGGCTCTTCCTTTCAAGCACATGAAAAGTGATTCTTCCGCATTTCTGTTAATTCACCCCAAAAGTGCCAACAGACTGCCCACTCGCAAATCATCCCATTCACATCAACAGACTTAGGTTTATACTCATGACAGAGAAGCACAATCGTAATCCCTTTCAGCGCTAAGAATTCTGTCTCAACCAGATAAAATGACTGACTTTATTTAATGAACTAAGTTTTAGTGTCCTTCCCAGCCTTTACTAGAATTGTCGTTACACATCATGTATCAGTTTCAGCTTCACAAGTATTTGGATACGATTTTAAAATCCGAAAAGTTGGAGATATGGAGACAAATCTGGGAACATGTATTAAAATGAATATTTATGCATAATGCAGACACTGGACCCTGCCACCCAAGTTGTTTGCATGTAGTACAGAGGAAATAAGGAAATTATCAGATTACCTAACTTGGGCTAAAAAGTATTCACGTGCATCTCCTTTGTTGCTTTAGTTGAACAGATGAGAAAAAAATTTTAATTCATTATCTGCTTTTAAAAATTGCAAACATAATTCAGATCAATCTTAGCTAATACCATAACAATTCAAAAAAAGTTCTGACAAGGCCTTTTAAAAAATAGAGAAACCAATTTTCCACCATTCAATTGTATACAGTTTCCCTTCAAGTCCATGGGCTGCAAAGCAAAAGCTGAGCAGAAGTGGGTGCATCCGGCTGCAGCCAACCCTGGGCAATTAATTGTTCATGTCTGTGGCAGAAATCCAGAATTTCAGAAGGTGTGTGCATGTGTCTGTGTGTGTGTGCATGCGCACTTGGGGTGTGTCGTGCATTTTTTCCCCTGAAAAACAGAAGTATTTACCTCACGGTTAGATATTTTTAAAATAATTATTGAGCAATTTATAAATCCATGAAAATTACTCATTCCAAAGGTAACATTTAAAAAGACTAATCTTATTCCAATAGTTTTTCTTTCATCCATGTGAAACTAGAGAGTTGGTACCAGAAATCAATGTCTAGGTGTCTAGCAGAGTAATTCCATACAACGACTTAAATTCATCACTGGAATAATTACAGTATTTTACTGTAATTTAAATTTTTATTATTTTACCCATTTCTGATTTAAGAATAATTATATGATTTGTACTCTAAAGCACAGATTCTAAACAGTAAAACACTCCAAAATTTTAGTGTGTCTGTAACTTGGACAAATTCATGGTGTCTTAACTATTTCTAGAATAACATTTTGCATCCCGGTTCACTACCTTTGTACCCTTGAATGGGGGCATTTGGCATATGAAATGGTACAGCCACTTTTAAAGACAGTTTGGCAGTTTCTTACAAAACTAAACATACTCTTCTTATAAGATCCAGCAATCATGTTCCTTGGTATTTACCCAAATGAGCTGAAAACTTACATCCACAGAAAACCTGCACACAAATGTTTATAGCAGCCTTTTTCACACTTGTCAAAACTTGGAGGCAACCAAGAGGTCCTTCAATAAGTAGATGAACAGATAACTGTGGTGCATCCGGCACTGGAGTATTATTCAGTGCTAAGTAGAAATGAGCTACCAAGCCACAAAACATATGGGGGAGCCCTAAATGCATATTGCTAAGTGAAAGAAGCCAATCTGAAAAGGTTACACACTGTCAGCTTCCAAGCACATGACATTCTGGAAAAGGCAAAACTAAGGATGGGTAAAAAGATCAGTGGTTACCAGAGGGGAGGAAGGAATGAATTAAGTGGAAAACAGGGGCTTTTCAGTGAAACTGTGTTGGATCTATGATCTGTAATAATAGATAAATGTCATTATACATTTGTCAAAATCCATAGAATTCACAACACAAAGAGTAAACTCTAATGTAAAGTATGGACTTTAGTTAATGATAATGTATCAGTATTAGGCTATCAGTTATATCAAAAGCACCACACTAATATAAAAGTGAAATAACAATAGTCAGTAGCAGGGTAAAGTGGAGGTGAGAGGATGTATATGAGAATTCTGTATATTCCATTCAATTGTTCTGTAAACCTAAAACAGCTCCAAAAATATAGTAAAGTCTACTATTTTAAAAATTGAAAACATTTTTAAAGTTGTTAAGTGAAGATGTTCTGAAATAAAAGAGGTTAGCTCAAAAGTACCTCTCTCTGAGGATTCTTTACTGAGCTAAGTATCAAAGGAGCATTTGCCACATCCTAAAATCTTGAAGGACCCTGTAAATTCAAGGAATGCTCCCTCACCTACAGAAATCTTTTCCAGGTTGAAGTTCACCTACCTACAAAGAGAACGGAAATTCACTTCCTAATGCGAGAAAGGCAAATCCCACTGAGAACTAAAAAAGCATCCAGAGGCAAGGAAATTGAGGAAAGGGAGCATCTAATTTACAACCAAACTTCTTTTAGGCTCAACAAGAAGCCCATGAGTCCAGCCAGTGCTACTCAGTGGTTGAGCATGGACCTATGAGCCAGGAGGTTAAGGCTCGATTCCCGATCAGGGCACATGCCCAGATTGCAAGATCTGTCCCCAGTAGGTGTGCAGGAGCAGCCGATCAATGATTCTCTCTCATCATTGACGTTTCTATCTCTTTCTCCCTCACCCTTCCTCTCTGAAATCAATAAAAATACATATTTTAAAAAAAGAAATCTATGAATGAATAGCAGTCAGTCACCTTTGGCTCGGGAGGTTAATCAGCTGGCTCATTACCAGGAATCCCAAAGTAACTTTTCTGAGGGAATTTCCCAGCTAAGCAGTGTTGACTGTAAAAACAAACCCTCCTTCTGGAGCACATATGTTTATGCACTATTGTAAAAGTTCAGGGTAGTTATTACTGAGTTGTCACAGGCCCATTAATTATCCACTACACTGTATTTAGCTTTACTCCAGTAAATCTTTTTTAATTACCCAGCCTGCATTTACAGAGCATCTTTATTTAACATGTTCCCAACTCTGTTTATGTTTATGCCTTTTCCAATAGCTCATTAAATAAGAGTTCTTAACCAGGACTATCAGAACCTTCAGTGCGAACCAGCCAAGCCCACTGAAAGGGCTTTTATTTCACTCCCTCATAACAGAGCAGTTTAAAGTTCCCAATATTGTTCTAGTCCATTTCTCACCTGTTCTTGTCCCTGCCTCTGAAGAGTATAGGAGACATCCTCTTCCATTACTTCCAGACTGCAAGTCAGCCTTCCCCACTGCTACAAGGCAACTGAGAATGCATTTCTGAAGGTGTTCCCTGAGCCTCTATTCACCAACAGAACCAAGGCCAGATACTGAGGAAAGCACCCCAGGCCCTGGTTAGTTTGGCCCCAAACTCAACCCACCTGCTCACGTTCTTTCCCTCACAACTTCCACTTCAGTCCTTTACGGAACACAGCACATAGTGTCTCTTCCCTTCTTTCCTTTCTGTTCAGAAGTCTCATAGGTCCCACTGATACGTTACTCCCTCCTGAAACCTTCGAGACAGAAGTCCCCCTGTTGGCCCTACCCTCCCAAGCAATTCGGTTCCTGCCAATGTTGATGCTTGATGCCCTGAGGTATAAGCAGGTCGAAATGAGAAACAGGGAGTGCATTTCATGGACCTTGGTGTGCTCAGAACCTGCCCACAGTGAATGATTGGTAACTATGTATTACATGAGTGAATGAAGGCATTTTCACTCCAGGCTATTGGAGTTTAATTACATTTTTACATTCTCTGTTTTTTCCAGCATATCCTAACCTACATAACCACATGATCAGCTCAATACATAGAGGAAAATCATTAGAAAAATAACAGTAATGTAGATACACATGTTTCTTAAAGCATATTACTTGGGATTAAAAAAATCTAATAAATCAGAACCCACTGCATGTCATGACATTAAAAATATTTGGAATCCTGGCCAATGTGGCATAGTTGGCTGGAGCATCATTCCATGCACCTAAGGGTCTCGGGTTCAATTCCTGGGCAGGACACATACCCAGGTTGTGGGTTTGTTCCCAGGTCAGGGTGCATGTAGGAGGCAACCGATCGATGTTCCTCTCAGATTGATGTTTCTCTTTCTCCCTCCCTCTCCCTTCTTCTCGTTCTAAAATCAATTAAAAAGAAAACATTTGGAAATCACTCAATCTCTTGGAAACATTATACTTTGCAAAGATGCCATTGATCTAAAAGAAAAAAAATACATTTTTCATGAAATGCCACCCCAAAATAAGTTATAATAAGACTGCAGTTGGAAAGCCCTTTCTAAGCAACTCATATCCACTTTGGGGGAGCATCTTTTAAATAGGCAGAAGGGGATTCTTTTGATCTTTAGAGATGAACATTTAGAATTGCTTTTATAAAGATCCTGATTCTAAAGATTTAAATTGTGTGCGTTTGAGAATGAATTTTTTAGCTGTGTCTGCTTCTGAAAATTTTGAATTGTGTGTATTCGAGAATGAATTTTCTAGCACTTACATATGCTAGACTATTATAGAGTTGGTCCTCTGAGATAGGTCTTAGAGAGTTGAATTTGAAGTTATGTCACGTAGATGTAAATCCTGCTGGTCTCAGAGGGAGAGACGTGACTGAAAGAAGGGCTCTGCCTTGCATGCCGGTGGCTGAATTTCTAATTCATAAACAGATGTGGGGTAGAATGATAGTATATGCAAAGCATGACTGCATGCAAACTGAGGATTTAAATATAGGTTAATTACACACTATTCACACTGGACTGGAGCCTACTTAATATTCTTTAGTGTCACAATTTCCCAATGGCAATAACATGTATTTTACCAGTAGGTATCCAAAGAAACTGACACATTTTGGATAAAATTGATCCATAATATCTGTGTTTGAAATTTGGTATAAAATATCAATCCCCTGAATAGTATATTAGAAACCTAGCCTGAGTTAATAAAATATGAATATCGTTCCCCAAATGGATATGCAATTAGGTGTATAATATGCTCCATTTACATACCACATTTCATAGAATCATAGATATGGAAGAGTCTTTAGAAATTATTTGAAGTCTCCTACCCACCATTTTATAGTTGAGAAGCTATAGCAGAGTCAAGAATCAAATCTGACCTCCCTTAATCAGGTGTGTCTCTCCCTTTCCTGGTAGTCAGAGGAGAATCCTGTCATTGGTCTTAACTAATTCCCACTGGTGTCAGTAAAATTTAACTCATCGCAGTTTTCAGCACAGTTGCCATCAGAAAAGTCATGAAATGCTTCTCCAGGTGATTCTCTTGGATTAATCGTGGAGTGGGAAGGTAGGGGAAAGCATATATTTGGAATCTGAAGTCATGAATGTGAGTGCAGACACTTGCTGCTTAGTAGCTGTGTCCACTTGGGCAAGTCTCCTACTTTCTCTGAACCTCAGTCAGTTCATCTTCAAATGACAAGAATTATAATATCTACCTGGAGAGGCTGATGACAAGACTGGACGGTTAAATATGAGTGAATGTGCTTGGCAAACTACAGCGGCGCTTTCGAAGGTTTAGTCTTTATTGTTATCATTAAATACTATTAAACCACCATATAAGCTCAGCATGTCATTAGGCCCTAAGCAAGGCAGGGAGCAGGGAAGACAATGGGCTTTACTCACATTGAGGGTTTTATCTCCCAGAGAGTCTGTCTGTCTTTCCCAGTAGGTAATCTTATTCACAAAATCCATTAAGTCAACCTGCCCCAACAGTGAAACCACTCACTGTGCATTCCCTGGGAACTTGTAGCAAAGTCTTATTCTTAGTATTTTGAAACAATTCACTTTGGATTTCCCCTCTTCTCACTTCTCAGGAACTGAGCTCTAACATTATCTAGAGCTGCTCTGCCCAATAGAAAAATAATGCAAGCCACCCATGTAATTTTAATTTTCTGGTAGTCACATTTAACAAGTAAAAAAAAAAAATTCCCTGGGTATCTGACACTCACAACACACTTCGATTGTAAACAGACATACTTCCAATGCTCACTTGCCATGTGTAGCTAGTAGCTACCATATTGAAAAGCCATGCAGGTCGAGAGCCTGGCAGGATGACCACGCCTACCGATAGAGCCGACAGTGAAAAATTAACTTAGTAACTCTCCACAGAAACACTGAAGAACACTGAAGGAAACAATCACATCCCAGCACACAGACGGGGAAAGAGCCCTAGCAACAAAAGTGACAGCATAGCAACACCAGCTGTTGTATGAAAGGGAAATTAGAAAACTATTACTCTGAAAAGAAGCACTTCTGGGAAGGTCATCCTTTTCTATTTTGTTTAATGCGAAATAGGAAAATTGATGCTACAGCTACACAAATATACATTTTATAAGGCACCATTCTCGTTATTCTACAATACAAACAGTGCCGTGTTTTGTCATATTGTTGAATGTTGTATTTCTCACTTGGGAGGATAAACAGTAAAGTATGAAATCAGGCTGAACCATCTTATTTTTTTCCCATGGGATAGCCTGCCTTGTGGGCCTTAGGGGTGACTGTGAGGAGGTGAACTGCATGGAGCAGGTGGATTGACAATCCTTCCTTCTTATTATCTAAAAATACCTGGGAACTCCTGGCCAGCGCCTGCTCTTGCAGGCCTCGATGCCTAGCTCCATCTTCTATTCCTCCCTTGGTTCCTCTTTCCCAGTGTAGATACTCAGACTAAAGGCGAGGGTGAGAGATGCCTGGCTACCTGCTCCACTTGACATCTTTTGGTGGAAGGGCCTTTATTCCTCCTCATGGCCGCTTCTTTCTCACAAAAGTGTGAATAAGAAGGCCACAACTAGCCCAGCTCCACCTCTCTGAGCAAAGACTACAATTCTATGTCTTGGTAAAAGGTGCCAGCCCTACATTCCTCTCCTCATTCTCTATCCTCGAGGCCTGGTTACTCTAAACCAGTGGTTCTCAACCTTCTGGCCCTTTAAATACAGTTCCTCGCCCTAACCGGTTTGGCTCAGTGGATAGAGCATCAGCCTGCAGACTCAAGGGTCCCAGGTTCGATTCCGGTCAAGGGCATGTACCTTGGTTGCGGGCACATCCCCAGTAGGGAGTGTGCAGGAAGCAGCTGATTGATGTTTCTCTCTCATCAATGTTTCTAACTCTCTATCCCTCTCCCTTCCTCTCTGTAAAAAATCAATAAAATATATATATTTTTAAATACAGTTCCTCATGTGGTGACCCAACCATAAAATTATTTTCGTTGCTACTTCATAACTGTAATGTAAATATCTGATATGCAGGATGGTCTTAGGCGACCCCTGTGAAAGGGTCATTCGACCGCCAAAGGGGTGGAGACCCACAGGTTGAGAACCGCTGCTCTAAACCCAATACTTTCCTTAGTGGCCACCTACATTGAGAAGGTCTGGTCTTTCTCTCACCACCCAATGTCTACTCCATCCCAAATGAGGGCATGGCACAAGGTCAGAGTACAGTGTAAAACTGTGCAAGGTGGGCAGTCAATGTGCTGAGTTATTGTCCTAAAGATCAGCTGTGAACAATAAAACTATAAAGTGATAGATTTTTAATAAAAATTCACTAAAATTTTTCACTTTCTATACCAATGGAAGATGTCATAGTTTTCTTTCTTTCTATAAGAAGGTTCCTTTGGCCCTAGCTGGTTTGGCTCAGTGGATAGAGCATCAGCCTGTGAACTGAAGGGTCCCAGGTTCGATTCCAGTCAAGGGCACATGCCCAAGCTGTGGGCTCGATCCCCAGTAGGGGGCGTGCAGGAGGCAGCCAATCAATGATTCTCTCTCATCATTGATGTTTCTATCTCTCTCTTCCTCTCCCTTCCTCTCTGAAATCAATAAAAATATTTTTTTTAAAAAAAGGCTCCTTTGTGTGTATATGTGTCTACCCATTACAATTTCTAAGCACCAACCCTCACTATCATACTGGGTGAGCTAACTTTGGTGAGAAAGCAAGTTAACATGTCCGGATCAACCATAATGTCCAGCTCCATTAGCTTACCCTCACCATTGCAGCTGAAAGGGATTGTCCTCCTTCTATAGCAGCGTAGATGTCTCTCTGCTTCTCAAGCTTTCATGTGTGTACTAATCTGTACTAATCCCTTGAGGATCTTCAAATTCAATTTGTGATTAAACAGGTTTCGGGTGAGCCTGAGAAGCTGCATTTCTGAGATACCTCCAAGAGAGACTGATACTGCGGCTGCAGATCTTACTTTGAGTTGCAAGGCAATAGCTTTACTCCTAGCATGTATCAGACAGATTTCAGGGGTATGAACATGACTGGACTCCTTTCCTAACAGTGACAGCATATCCTTTTTAATATAAGTTCCTTGCTGTGATTTTAAGCTGATGTGTTGTGGAATCCCTGACTAAAAGTGTAGAATCTCAGAGGGAAGGCGGGGTAGGTAGGTGGGTGGGTGGGTGGGAAGAGATTAACCAAAGAACTTGTATGCATATATGCATAATCCATGCACACAGACAATAGTGTGATGAAGGCCTGGGGCAGGGGGCAGGTGTGGACTAGAAGGGGTCAATGGGAAAGAAAAGGGGACATCTGTAATACTTTCAACCATAAAGATTTTTTTAAAAAACTTATCATTAGCCACTTATTTCTTTGTCATGCTATTCTCAGCAACTGATTAGAATGCCCACGTAGTAATTAGTCAATGAGCTATTAATGAATTTGCACATATCAATAGTGATTGAGTAAGCACCTGCCTTTAATCCCAGCTCTCTGCCATTCCTGCAGTGGAATGAGAACTTGGTCTCCATTCTTTGGTCTTACTCTCAATATCTGACCAGGCAGAAATTATATAACAAGAACATCAATGAAAGAGATTTCCTTCTAGTTTTACATTTTAAAGCATGAAAACCATGATTGGCGTTTGTGAAGCCCTTGAATTCAGATTCTTACCTACATTGACTGTTAGCAAGTTTGTTTCCGGCCTCGCTTGGATTCCCATTTGTGATGACATGCCTTGCTTGGCCTTGACCCTCTGGCCACTGACCTCTTGCCCATTTCTGATGTGTGTGATAACACAGGATTCTCCGGTCAAATACCTTCAGATTGTAGATCCCACTGGTGCCCTAACATCAAACTGATCCCATAAACTTAACCATTGTTATCACAACTTCAGATCCTCCACTTACTCATTCAAAACTTATTTTAAAGTAGATAGTGTGTCTTTAAGTAATTGTAACTCTTATTGATTACTTTTCAGAAGTATGAACACAGCTAATAGGTATGCTTTCATTAGGATGGTATTATGTTACCTGTTTCTATCTAGAACTCAATTTGTCAAACCCGACCATCACTAAATTAGGAAAATTCCCAAAGGACGTCTGCAGCTGCTACTCTTAATAGTAGTACATCCCCTAGAAATACGAAATCCTATGGTACATACTTCCTAATTTCTGTTATAACAACAGACCCAAGTATTCTAAATCGCTTTGGGGCATCTTCTGGAACTGACCTACATTAAAAAAAAAAAAAAGATTGTTATTAATTTTACTTTTGTAAAACAGGAAATTAATTGAGAAGCTGAAAGTCTATCAAAACAAAAGAAGCCTTTACAGATCCTTTCCCCTGCCTTCCTGAAGGACTTTTTCTTCATTGTTATGTTATATTGATACCATGATTATGCCATGTGAACTAATGATGGAAATTATGGGGAATCATTTTGCTACATTGGCTACCTTTGTTTTAGTTATTGACACTCTGCTACTGAAAAAAAGACCTGAAAAGTAAAGAATTCAGCCCAAAACTAATATCATTATTCATAACTATTACCTGAGCTACAGAAAGAGAAATCCAAACTGCTTTTGACACGGTTGAAATCTCCAGATGAGTGGTTCATAAAGGTGATTTTGTCCATCTTAAATAGAGTGTGCTTGATGGGGAGTCAAATCAAAGTCATTTCAAGTCTTTTAGACTCCTATTCCCTATAGACCAGTGGTTCTCAACCTTCCTAATGCCGAGACCCTTTAATACAGTTCCTCATGTTGTGGTGACCCCCAATTTCATTGTTACAAATTGAACACAATTAAAGCATAGTGATTAATCACAAAAACAATATGTAATTATATATGTGTTTTCCGATGGTCTTAGGCGACCCCAGTGAAAGGGTCGTTCGACCCCCAAAGGGGTCGCGACCCACAGGTTGAGAACCGCTGCTATAGACCCTAACTTTTCTATATATTCATGATTTTCTGTTTGATTAATCCTCACCCACCTCCCACACTGCCCACTGCTTTGTTTACCTCAAGGATTCCCTTGACAGGAAAATAGGGCATATGCATAAATTAAACAAACAAAGTAGAACTGGTTCAAAGAGCCTATTTATGAGTCATGAAGATGAGCATGCCTCAGATGATTTTAAAACAAGTACTTTTCTTGTAATTTAAAAATCTGAAATGCTGTCATGGGATTGAAATTGTTCAGCTTCACAACAAATCCCTAATACCCAAGGGATCCAGTTAATGCCCATGAGGGAAGGTTAATGCTTCCTCCTCTTCTTGAAGCTGAGTGTAACATATCCCTATTCTTTAACAAGTACAGCCCTGGACACAGAATCGCTGTATAGGGTTTAAATTCGATTTCTAGCACATTAGATCAGTGACAGTGTAGCCTAGGCCAAGCTTTTCACTGCAAAGCAAACCTGGCTCTGACAACAGCTTTCTCATTGACATAACAGGTAGTTCCTTTTAAGCCTGTGAAGCATTGTTCCTATTGACTAATCACTGCACTCCAGCTGTGCATCCCTTACTACATGAACTGTAGATGCCAACTTTAGCTTCCCAATCTATATGGTATATATCTTTGAATTTTTATAAGTCAACACTTTTACCATCAGCTCCAAATATTTAGATAAGTTTTTGTGAAAATAGCTTCATTAGGTTATAACTAAAATTCAGAAATGAGACAAATAAGTGACATTATACAAATAAGCTTAAGATTGTCTTTTCATGTATAAACATCAGTTCCTAGGGATTAGACAGTAACATTACCAAATCTTGGAAATCCTTTGTAAAGTCCCCTTTGACTTATATAAACAGAGAAATGGTGTAACAATGGCCTTAGAAGAATAAATTCAGAATTTCTGGTGCCTATACTCTGGGCACTGGGCAAACAAGTAATTTATAATAAGATCAAGATCAGAATTTTAGACCAGAAAAAACACTTGGATTTTTTTATTTTTATTTATTTATTTATTTATTTTACCAATCACTTCATACAGATAGAAACATGACACTCGGGAGAAAGAAACTGAAAGAAGATCTAAACTGTGTGGGGCCCAAAAGGCTGTGCTACCTCATCTACCATGTTGCTACAGGTAAGTGAGAGCAGTTAGGTGACCTGTCTGGGGTCTGAACTATGGAGCTGCCAAATCATCTCTCTGACCCTTCACTGAGTCTAATTCCCCAGAGGACAGCTGCCTCTCTAAACAAGATCATCACTGGTATTCTAACTGATGCTTTACCTCATCTTAGAGTTAGGAAAGATCGAATGGTATCATACAGACCAATTCCTGCCTCTAGGGAATGTCTATCTCCATTTTAACTCTTCCTTAATTTCCCTTGCAATCAGTAGTAATCTGTACCAGTTCTATCCATGTACTAGGTGGTGGTAGAAATACTAGTGGGACCTACAAACTTTCTTTGAGTAGATAAACAGGAATACCCAAAATACCAAATATCACTCTGTACATAAGTATATTCTCAAGCAATCAAGTGTAGGTAAGAATTAAGGGGAAAATATCTATCCCAAATCTTCCCCAGTCTGGCTTTTCTATCAACAAGAACAGGAATGCCAAATTAGGATTCTAAATGAATCTTTCTCAGAGGATAACTGGCATTTGTAAAATGTAGCCCCATCTCCCTAATGATGGTAATCTAAATGATTTGTCGTATCCTTTCTAGGTAACAGTGCCATTAGAAACTCAAGAAGCCACCAAGCAGCAAGTTCATTACATTCTCATAAAGAAGAAAGAATAATGTCTGGGCCTCATTCACAGATCAGTAAATATTCATTGGGCATATATTCCTCCACACGGAAGCCCCACACCCACGAGAATAACTTGTTGAGGACTTGCCATGGTCCTCCTTTCTGACCAGCCATGCCAACAGTTACAAAGACACCATCATATAGCTGGAGGGAAGTCAGAATGATGCAATGCCATTCAAAATTATATTTCCTGTTGAGAATTATTAAATGTGTTGTCCCCGAAATCCATCTATGTATTACAACTATGTTATGAGATTACCCCTGGTAAGCATTGTCTCAGAACCAGCACCACACTGCACCTTATATTTGATAATTCCTGGTCTTGCTTCTAGAGGCCTAGTTCGTGTGCCATGCAAATTCTAAAGCAAGTAAGAACTGTGCTAGTCAGATCAGCCAGCGAGTCTATGCAAAGGGAATCATTCTATTTATCTGTTTCTCAGTAACTAGTGCAATTTAAATTCATAGGTAGACTATTTCATTCAAACTGTAAAATTTGAAACCTGTTTAACAGCAAGTTGTGTACTTGAATATTCAGACATTAAGGAATTTTTATAAGTGACTGAGCAAAGACTTTCAAAGCTACTGACTCAAGGATTTGTAGACACTGTTCAAAAATGATAGCATACATTTGTATAGATATAACTTTCAGCTGCTCTGTGGAGTTAGTCTGCAATTCCATTGTGAAGCAAACAGTGTATTGTTCAAAGAAATGGAAAAAATTACAAACTTTGCACTTGTTATTGCAAAGGTATTAAAACTTACCACATGAATTTATGCATAAATTATCCCAACTCATACCAAAACCCAAGTCAGTTCTCAGGAAACTGTCTGATTGTATGTGGATTTATATAGTAGGTAAGTCAGAGATTTAAATACCAAGCCCAGGACTCAAGGATGTTGCATGGATTTTTTGATGCTCCACTGGAGATACTGGGCTCATAAAGCAATGAATAGATTTTAAAGTGACACAACTCCAGTATTTCAAGCAAACTCCTTCTTCGTCATCCACAAAAAAGCAAAGGTTAGTCCACTATGTTTAGAGCAGCATGTAATGATGGAAACTGTCAAAATCTCAGGGCTGGAAGATTTAATCCTCTGTATAATAGTTAAAGTCTCTTCTGCAACTCTGCTTAAAATTTTCCAAACTATACTTAGACACTTCAGTGACAGGGAACTCACTGCTTCTAAAGAATCTTAAATGACCTTAAGATCCCTTTCACCACTTAAAAAAATTCATCTTTACATAAAAGTCCACTGTCTCTTCTAGGTTAAAATATTTTAGTGCTTTCTAGAGAGCTCTCAAGTTTTTAGGCTCCTCTTCTACCTAATCATCTTCTATCTCATTAACCATATTTCATGTTGCTTTTTCCCCCTCCCATGTCAATTTTGAATTCTAGCATAGAATGTAATGTAAAGAGAAAAATATTAAAAATTCTCCAAGTTTCCACATATGTAAAATGAAAGTGCTTCTTCACAGATTATTCTGAGAATCAAATAAGATAAAAGATATGGAAGCACTCTGAAAATTGAAGTGTGATAAAAATATAAGGAATAAGTTTTTAAAGACCAGGAAACCTAAATTTCAAAAAGGTGAAGACCACAGTATCCTTAGAACAAAGAAATCTTCAAAAAATAACAAAATAAATATTTGTCAAGAATCTACCTTAGTATAAATACAATTAAAAAATGTCAACAATCTATTTTTTTGGAAAAAACTTTTGCACCATGTTGGGCCTATTATATGCCCCAATTATATCTAATATCATTCTCTTTAAAATCAATACATTTCCATGAATTAAAGAAATATGAGTTAGAGGGGAATTGATTGCATGTCCTCTGAAACTCAACATTTTGCCATTCCTTTGGGTAAGACCTATTAACACTTTATAACAATCCCTTTCCCCTTATAATCCTTCAATGGTTTCTCAATGCCTTCAGAATAAAATCTAATTGTCCAGCCCAACTAATTCTCTAGTCTCATTTGTAGCTACTACCTCTCACTCACTCTATTCCAAACGCACACTTAACCTGTCTTGTTCTTTCTTGCCCCTCCGCCTTCACAATAATCATATCCAAGGCTTTACAGCCAACGCCCCACTTTATTCAGATAGCAGATTTCCTCATCATTCAAACCTTTGTTCCAACATTCACTGCTCTAGAGTCTTACCTGAATGGCTTAGGTGGTTTGAATTTCCTGTTTCTATTATAGTGCTCACTTATTTCCTTGTGTTGAAATTATTTATCTACTTTTCTATCTTCCTTGTCAGACAGTAGATTCCTTGAAAAAAGATCTGTATTTTATTCATCTTGGGATAATTAGTAACTAGCACAGCACCTTGCATAGACTTGGTGCTCAATATATGATGACTGAATAAACTAATGAATATGCAGTAGAGGGAACACAAATATACAGAAAATGACCACTCAAATTCAGAAAAGGGCACCTATCTTGCCTGACCTATATCAGAATTCAGAACTAACTCAGAATCAATAAAGCTCTTTTTCAATAGCCAAAGGGGTAATCTCTATTTTCCTACCCATTCTCTCTAGAATAGAACCTTTTTATCATTTGCAAAGAACTTTCAATTCTTCACATACATTATACCATTTAATCATTAATGCTACTACAAGATCATGTTACTCAGCTGGGATTTGATACAACAACCTCAACATGTCCAAATGGTATAGTAAGAGCACTGGACATAAGAGTCTGGCAATCTGAGCTTAAGTCTATGTTGTTCCATTTAACTACTGGAATGTTATTAGAAAGATCTCCTAACTTATCCAAACTGCAACTCCCATTTGCATCCTTAGTCAAAGTAAATTGTCATTTTTATTTATTATTGTCTTTATTATCCAAGTTGGCATTTGGAGGCAGCTAACTGAGCCAGAAAGAACATACACTTTAGGGTAAACAGGCCTGGTTTTGGGTCCTAGCCACATCGCATAATAGTTGCGTGATCTCTCTGAGCCAGTTTCTCATATAGAGAGATACTAATGCTTTCCTCTTAGGCTACTGTAAAACTTAGATAAAATAAGGAATATAAGAACATTTGTAGATTTTTAAGTGCCATATAAAATTGTTATTATAGTTCCTTTTTGGCCAGGTTTAAGAATGGCATAGAACAATGTTCCTCAAAGTGCTTTGTGTGCCACATCAAGTACAAGTTATTGACAACTGCACATTACCCTATTAAAGGCTCTAAGAAGTCCTGCTGTAGAGACATCTGTTTAACCTGTCATTTTCCCAATATATTTGAATATGGAACACATGCTAATACCTTGTAAAACATCAAGTATGAGAAGAGCAGAAAAGCTGTTTTTTCACCCCTGTGACTCTCATGATAGATGTTCAGAAACAAAATCCAAACTAGTAAAAATAGCAAATACTCCCCCACTTTACTATAAAAGTGAGGGAGTAAAATAACAAATAAAAACATTCAGGTAGAATTTTAAGAATAAGTCATAAATTCTGAAGGAAGAAGACATCTAGAAATAATTGATCAGGGGTATAAAGACTAAAGACTGTACTGATTGAGCATTTATGATTCCCACTGGCTGAACTATACTCCTAGCAACTTCTGGAATTATGTGAAAAAAACAAGAAAGAAAAATACTTTCTCATTCATTCACAAGCACTGTTCCTTTAAAGGCATAATTGCTCTTTTCACATGGTAGCAAAAGTTCACTTCATTATTTCAAATGGCTGTTTCCCAGAATAAACTCCTGTAAAAAAGTTGCCATTAATTTCCCAGTAGTAAATTTTAATTAAAATGAATATGTATCATTGCTTTCAGCAGCTGCATTTGTAATAAATGTATAAATACATGTGAATCTGCCCAATATTTTTAGAATAGAAATTTCTGAACAAGCAAACACTTTGATGTTATTTCAAAAGATTTTATCTACAACAAGCTTTTAGAATCTGGCCCTTACCTAAAGTAACTAGAATTTCATGGATATACAATGAGCAGTTACCAACTTGACTAAAATTTATTCTATTGATCTTAGAAAGCAGCATGTTAAAATATGAATAATGACCTCTGAGCTTTGAACCATTCAGTACTCTTGTGTTTCTGCAATATTTGTGTACTATTCATTGAAAAGAAAAGTTAGAAGAGGCAGAGGGATGTTCTAATTTAAGAAATCATAGTGGTCTAGTACAATAATCTTAGATTAATTGCATTTCACTGGTTTGTTATCAAAGATGCATCTATCCCTTAAATTTCCATGCAAATATTCTACACTTAAAGAAGATGAAACTATTTAAGATGCGTCTGAGTGTTAAATTCAATGAACTTTCTGAACCCCTTTCAAGTCAGGTTAAAGTTTTAAGAAAATGAGGCTGTCTCAGATCATGCTTCGAACCCAGTCACCCCATCATCCCCCAAATATCTGAACCAGAATTCAGGAACAGTTATATTAGATAATTCAGATTTACATATTAAACACATTGTTCTGAAGTGTGGATAAATATCTAAAAATATTTCCAACAATACTTCCTCCCAGGTGACGTGCATTAGCAGAAGAAACTTTAGAGCAGTGGTTTTCAACCTTCCTAATGCCGCGAACCTTTAATACAGTTCCTCATGTTGTGGTGACCCCCAACCATTAAATTATTTTCGTTGCTACTTCATAACTGTAATTTTGCTACTGTTATGAATCGTAATGTAAATATCTGATATGCAGGATGTATTTTCATTGTTACAAACTGAACATAATTAAAGCATAGTGATTAATCACAAAAACAATATGTAATTATATGTGTGTTTTCCGATGGTCTTAGGTGACCCCTGTGAAAGGGTCGTTCAACCCCCAAAGGTGTCACGACCCACAGGTTGAGAACCGCTGCTTTAAAGCCTCTCAGGAAAACACTGTAGAAATGCTTAACAAAAGGGTGTCGTTTGTGAACATGTTTCTCCAAGGGCTGGATCAGTTAATGCATTTGTCTGACAGCCTGTGGTTTTCCTTCTGCCTTCAGCCTTACCCTTCCTTTCCTCCTCCCCTTTGATAGCTTATCTGTATGGCCAGTTGACCCAGTGTCTATGGTCTCACTGAGATGTGTTTAGGCCCTTTTCTTACTTATTTCCCACTTCCCACATTTTACGTCTTGAAATAATAAACATCATTTCTAATTGGGAAAATGTTTGATGTAGAAGGAGTGGTAAATATAACTGCAATTAAAACAACTTCCTCAGTTCACAGAATTTGATAGCAATTTCCCATCAAGTATCTATCAGTAGGAAACATGGATAATTATTCAGTTAATAGACTGAGAAGGGTTTGCATATATATATATATATATATATATATATATATATATATATATATATATATATATATAATTTTAAAGGTGATTAAAAAGTGATTTCCAAATCGTGCATAAAGTTTGCAAAAGTTACCAAATGCAATGCTAAGCAGATTAAAACTGCTAATCATATGCATTCTAGCCACTAAACAATTTCAGTAATTAAATCAAGCATTAGAGTTTTTCATCAAACTTGAAGAAGAGCACTAAGCTGTACGTCTTCACAATAGTCAACCATGGGAAATACAGCAATCACATTTAACTGACATTTTATAAAGTCCTTTGAGTCCAAGATATGGAGGTCTCCGAGATCAATTTGTCTGACTGCATATTATATACCACTTTTCCAGAAAGTATCTGCTTAAAAATAAAAGTTTCACAATCTCAAAGGTCACTGTCTATGGCAATGCTTACCCTGATTTACAAAGCAACAGTCCCAGGAAAGGTTGCAAAATAATCACTGAACTTTCTCTTTTCAATAAAACACTATTGTTCATCATAAACAAGCATAAGTTTTCGGTTCTGTTCTATAAATGATTATTAACTTATCACAAAGTTAATCTTATCACCTAGCACAAAAATAACTATACATGAAATTGAAAAGGACACTGGCATAGCAGAATGTAGCCCGGTACAGTGCACTTACTAGGATTTTTCATCATTTTACTTAGAGTAAGTCAATTTAAACCAAAAAGCTCTGGGATGTAAGCATGTAAATCCTTTGATACAAAGAATTTTTGTAGATGTAAAATACTGCTTCAAAAGCTTTTAAAAACATTTAAAAGTCCTAGGAACACATTCCTGAGTATACTGTTCCATTATATACCTAAATCCAGGCAGTGACTCCTCAAATAATGGTTCCCTCTGCCTGACAAGTTTAGCCTCATATTCCAGTTTGAAAGTGGAAGTGATACCCGTGTAAGGAGACTTGGTAGGGAAGATGACAAGTAGCAAAGAAGATGCCAAGAATGATTAGTTTACAAGATGCACCACCCCTTTTCCAAGTGTTCTTAGTTATATGAGCAATTAGATAAGGGTGATATTGCAAGATAACCATAAAATGCCATCAGAAAAGTAAAGTCTGGGTCCCATAAAGTGTACTAACTCATTTTTGGAGATATAGAGATATTAGATATTCTCCAAAAAAAGGCAAGCCGTGGCCCTACTAAGCTTTTTACTTGGAGCACAGTACTCCTCTAGCAGTGATAATTAAAATGTGGGTACTTTTCAGCAGCAACAACTCCCACCTAACTAGAATTAGCAGTTTTTCTCAGGGAACAAAAGAAGCCATCCAAATTGCAACATACACCTCAAATTCAACATAATAAAAAAGGATTTTCACATGATGTGACAAGGATCCTCTCCTACTCACTGAAACAGTGAGGGGGAAGGGTTGTAGCATATAAAGAGAGATACCAGTGAAGCAGAGTGGGGAGACAGAAGGATGAGGTGAGCAAAACCACTTTGCTGCCTTTCCCTTCTCACTTCCCTCCCACCCTAGGTTGTGATCACAAATTTTAAAAATGCAGGACTCAGTTTAAAAAAAACTGAGAGAGTATGACTAGGGTTACTACCACAGCAACCCTAAACGATTTTCGTGCAAAAGCAAAGCAGTGGGGATGTAGTAGCAGCAGCAAATCTCCCTCTTCCCCCACCCCTGATACGGTACCTCCAGATTTGCCCGAGCTGCAAGATGTGGATGAGTGACTGCAGGAGCCAGATGCAGAAGGAGCAGGAGGCAGACCTGTGTTTGCCGCTGGCCCCGCTGCTGTTGCTGCCAGTGTTGGGAGCGGCGATGTTGCTCTTGCTGGCGTTGGATGCTTGCCTTTGAGGCGTGGAAGGACGAACCTCTCCTTCCGCGGCTGCAGATCCACTTCTAACCAGCGTCTTGCAATCGGCTCCAGGCTGCGAGCAGCTGGAGGCGGCAGCGGCGGCGGTGGCGCTGTCCTCGGTGCTGAAATCGTGAACAAACCAGCGGAAGCTGAACACTTGCACTGAGAGCGAGCCAAGCACCACGAAGAAGAGCGTGAGTCCGAACCACCAGCGCTGGCCGCGCAAGTAGTAGTCCACGGCAAGCCAGATGTCCGTGCCCACGTCCGCAAAGTACACGGCCACGGCGGCCAGGATCCAGAGGCAGTCCCACAGCGAGTAGCGCCGTTGCTCCCCGCCCAGGCGCAGGCACAGCGCCGCCGAGCTTGCCCCGCCGCCGGGGCCACCAACGCTGCCGCCCGGGCCGCCGGAGCCCCCGGAGCCGCCGCCCGAGCCACCGCTGCCCGAGCAACAGCAGCAGCAGTGCGAACAGCCGCCGCCGTCCGGGCAGCAGCCGCCCCCAGCCGCCTCCTCGTCCTCGGCTCCCGACCCCGACGGCAAGCCCGGAGCCAATCCCTGCACCGAACCCGAGTGGTCTGAGTTCTGCAGCGGGGTGAACGCCACGTCGCTGCTCTTCTTCATTTTCAGCCTCCCGTCTGACTTAGCGGCCATGATGCCTCCAAACCGGAGGAGAACCCTCCTTTATCTGACACCTTTCCCCGCTGTCTCCTCCTCCCGCCACCTCCTCGCCTCGCCTCGGCTTCCCTCCCTGGCGTCGCGGCTCCCCCTCCTCCTGCTCCTGCGCCGGCTCGCCCGCCGCCCGCCGCCCGCCGCCTGCCACCGCCCGCCGTACTGGGCGCTGGGCCGGGCTAGCGGCGCGCCTGGGGCCGGCAGGAGCGCCGCCTGGCTGCCTGCGCGGAGCCAAGTTGCTGGCGGCGCCCAGGCGGGCCCCTGCTGCCGCCCGCGTTCTTGGCGGTCCCCGCCCCCGCCGGTTGCCCGCCCCGAGTCGCCCCCCCCCCGCCAGCAGCTGGGAGCAAGCAGGGGCCCACCCCGGGCGCCTCTTTGGGACAGGGAACCTTTCCTTTTTCTTCCCCCTTGGGGGGGGGGTTCCGTTCTTCCCTTTTTCCTTCTCCTCCCACCAAGTTGAATTCCGAGGGAAAAAGAAAGACCCTCAATCCCTTCCTTTTTCAGGGTGGCCGCCCCTCCCCCCCCCGGGTTCGGGGAGGGGGCGAAGGCAAGGAGGGGGGCCCCTCGGAAGGAGGGCGCCGGGAACTCTAACCCAACCCCCCCCAAGAAATGTGGGGGGGTCTTGGTTTTCCCCTGGGGGTCCGGAAAG